>NC_086450.1:508735985-509035985 GCF_028390025.1 Pseudophryne corroboree | reverse complement strand
GTTTGAACCTCTTGGTTAAGCTGACCTTGAGTGGCTTTCCCTTAAGTTGGTGTTTCTGCTGGCTATTGCTTCAGCTAGAAGAGTGTCGGATTTGGGTGCCTTGTCCTGTAGTTCCCTATATCTGATATTTCACCGTGACCGGGCGGTTCTTAGGACTCGTCTCGGCTATCTACCTAAGGTGGTTTCTTCGTTCCACCTTAATCAGGAGATTGGAGTTCCGGCACTTGTTTCTCCTGATCTGTCTCCCAAAGAGCGGTCTTTGGATGTGGTACGGGCTCTCCGTATCTATGTGAAGAGAACTGCTCCTATTAGGAAATCTGATTCTCTTTTTGTTGTGTTTGGGTTTCACAAACGTGGCTGGCCTGCTCACAAGCAAACTCTGGCCAGATGAATTAGAATGGTGATTGCACATGCTTATGTGAAGGCTGGTCTCTCTGCTCCTGATCACACTAAGGCCCATTCTACTCGGTCTGTTGGACCTTCTTGGGCGGCCCAACATGGTGCGACCATGAACAATTGTGCAAGGCAGCTACGTGGTCCTCTGTGAACACGTTCATAAGGATCTATGCCTTCGATACTGCCGCTTCCCAGGATGCTTCCTTTGTACGCCGGGTTCTTGTGCCCGCTACAGTGCGTCCCCTCCCATAAGGAACTGCTTTAGGACATCCCCATTGTCCATTCCTTGTGGAGCCCAGTGTACCCCACAGCAGAAAACGAGTTTTATGGTAAGAACTTACCCTTGTTAAAATTCTTTCTGCGAGGTGACAATCAGAAACTCCCATACGAAGAACCGGTAGAACAGCTAGTTAGTCAATACAATTCAGGTGCGTGAAAGGGAGGGAGTAGTCTAAGCACGAAATACATTGAGGTTTAACACCTGGTGTCCCCCAGCACACCAAGCTGTACCTGTACCAAGACATGAAAGACTATATACTGTATATAATAGAAATCCAAACGTCTTACTTACATACATTTGCAAATATATGATAAGCCACCAGGCCCCCGACAAGGCTCCTCTAATGCTGGTGGTCCCTAACTCTAGGTCTGAGTCTGGGGTGCAGAACCCCACAAACCGGCAAAAGCCAGCTACCCCAGAGCATAACAACGCGAGAAGGTAAAGTGTTAGTATGTGTTAATAAAAAGAAATCAAAATCTATATACAAAAATTAATATACTAGTGAAAGTGTCATTAAAAGACCAGAATGATTAATAAATGTGTTAAGGGGGTGCTAAATAAGATCTCGCAATGTGCTACCCCAAAGCAGCCCAGGCACACCAATCCAGAGGAACCGCACCCCTTCTGGGTAATATAACATAATGCCACATGATAAAGGCATCTGAGCAAATGTATCCAAATAGAGACATAACTTACCTGAAGATACCCCCTGGGATCTCCACATAGCACTACAGAGACCAGCATACCCTCCAAACACTGGTCCAACTGTGCCCCTCATTATTAACAGAACAAAAAGGAAGCTGCTCATATCAACTAGACAATGCAATTGAGGTGCCTGAAAGGGAGGGGGTAGTCTTAGCAAGAAATACATTGGGGTTTAACCCAGTACTGGCCATTGTAGGTGTTTACTTGACAATACTTCTTTCTTGAATTGGTTGAATACATTATCTGATATTTCCGATGATTGTTGTTTGTCCAGCGTTTATACACCAAGCTTGTATACTATTATCCCTAATGATCAGGGGTTGTTTGCTGCGAGGAAACTCATAGACAATAACCCTTTATATACAGAGCCGGATGTAGATTTGGTGATTGACTTACTTGGGATAATCCTCACATGTAATTTTTTTTTATATTTGATGGTAGATTTTATCTACAGCTATCTGGGTGTGCGATGGGTTCCAATGTGGCCCCATCGTATGCTAACTTGTATATGTTTATGGTTGAGGAGGATCTTTTTCGCAATAATCATCTATTATCAGAGAGTATCACTTTCTGTGCGAGATACATAGAAGATCTATTTGTTATTTGGGCCGGTACACAGCAAGCGCTGCCATCATTTAAACATGAGCATAATACATCTCTACATCATGTTAAGTTTACATTTACTGTTGACGCCCATATGGTACAATTTTTGGGATGTACGAGTGGCGCTACAGCAAGGAAACAGTACATCGCTCTATAGTAAACCTACTTATAGGAATACTCTTTTGCATGCGCATAGCGTCCACCCTAAGAGTTTGAAGTATGTGTTACCATACTCCAGTGGCGTCACTTACCTTTCCGTCACCCGGTGCGGCTGCCAATACAAAGGGGGTGTGCCTTCATGGAACGGGGGAGTGTCTGCTAAAAAGGGAGCGTGGCTTTGTGGGGCACCTGCTAAAGGGGGCGTGGCTTCGTGAAACTGGGCTATGCATACCGATCCCCATTTCCATCACTTGGGTGGGGCGGGAGGTGTGGGCTGCCCCCCGAGACTCCCTTGTCTGCAGTGCTGACTACTTACACAGTGACAGGTGCCGGCACTTTGGTTCCACCCGCACCCCCCCCCCCTTGTGACACCACTGCCATACTAACAATTTCCTAGATCTCTACGTATTTGCAGCAATAAGTCAGTAGCCGGCGCTCACTTTGATGTTATGATATCCACGTTTCTGATCACCGAGGGGTGAATTGCTCTCTGGGAGTGTTGGGAAAATGAAAGGTAAACGATTACCATGGGTTACTCATTACATTAAGGCTAGTGGTGAGATTAACCGAGCATCTAAGAAACTTTGGCCCATTATTTCAACCGAGGTCTACATGAATCTATGATTATACCTTCTTATATACGAGGCAAGAACATCAGAGACCGGTTAATGAAAACCGACATTACGGGTCTACATCTACAACAGAGTTAACAGGGATGCATTTTAGTCATCCATATACTGGAAAGAAATTTGAAATCAGACATAGATTGTCGCGTACTACTAAATGTATTGTTTATCTTATTACTTGCCCATGGTGGTCATAGCGGCACTTCTGCGCATGCGTATGCATTGCAATGCACACACTCGTTATACTATTACAACAAACTATGTAGTTTCACACAAGGTCTAGCGAAGCTTTTCAGTCGCACTGCTGGCCGCAGAGTGATTGACAGGAAGTGGGCGTTTCTGGGTGTCAACTGACCGTTTTCAGGGAGTGTTCGTAAAAACGCAGGCGTGCCAGGAAAAACGCAGGCATGGCTGGACGAACGCAGGGCGTGTTCGCGACGTCAAAACAGGAACTGAATAGTCTGAAGTGATCGCAATCGCTGAGTAGGTTTTGAACTACTCTAAAACTGCACAAAAAAAGTTTGCCGCCGCTCTGCGATCCTTTTCGTTCGCACTTCTGCTTTTCTTTCGCACTTCTGCTAAGCTACAATACACTCCCAGTGGGAGGCGGCATAGCGAGCGAACAACTCGGAATGACCACCCATGTTCTGTGAGTTATGTGGGCAAAACGGAACGTACTTTAAGAGATAGGTCTTTGGCTGTAATTATTGTGACCGCACTATTTGAGTGTAAACGTACATACACACTGAGCTATTTTCCCTGTGCCCAGTGATGCCCATTGGGGGGGGGGGGGGGGGGGGTGAATCACTTCCCACAGTAGGAAACTGTGGAAAGTGCTTCACTCGGCTGTTCAAACTCGCCAAAAGTTAGCAACTTTGAGCTCAAAATCGCCGAAGTGTGTATGGGCCATTAGATAAGGTTAATCTGTGCTATTATAGCAGTGATGCATTAAAATGGCAGCGTTCCTTGTACTTGCAGATCTTTCCAAATTTCTTTAAAATCTTTACCAAAAACTTTTGTGAAGTTTTGTATGAAACATTTTGCAGTGTATATATATCTATCTCCTATATAATAGCCCAGATCTGTGACTTTGTGCCTCATTTGCTAACGCTGGGCGGAGTCACAACACTGGGCGGAGTTAGTCAAATGAGTCACAGATCTGGGCAAATCTATAGGAGACTAGGAGAGAAGCAGATGGTATGGGCATGGCACAGGCAGGGGTGCATACCTCTCAGCTTTCTTCAGGCAGACAGGTGTGCATACCTCCCAGCTTTCTTCAGGCAGGAGGGACACACACGCTGCGAAAAGGGGGCGTGGCCAATGAAAGGGTGCGTGGTCCGCGCTGTGTGACTGTGGAGGGGGTGAGGGATGCGGACGGGCAGAGGAAGCAGAACTCCAGCCTGAGAGAGTCAGCCATGCCAAGTCTCCACCAGCAGCAGATCCCAACAGGTTAGAGTGGAACAGCAGCAGCCAGCAGCAGTGACTCCGGTAAGACACATCTGTCTGTCACCACTGTCCTGTCCCTAATACCAATCTCTCCCGTGCCCTGTGTTCTGTCATGTCCCTGTCACCCCTGGCCTTGCCCTGTCACCCCTATCCTGGCCCTGTCACCCCTATCCTAGCCCTTTCACCCCTATCCTGGCCCTGTCACCCCTATCCTGGCCCTGTCACCCCTATCCTGGCCCTGTCAACCCTATCGTGGTCCTGCCGCCCCTACCCTGGCCCCGTCGCCCCTGTCCTGGCCCCGTCATCCCTGTCCTGGCCCCGTCACCCCTGTCCTGGCCCTGTTACTGCATACCCTCCAACTACCTTTTGGCAAATACAGTACCCGCAGCACCTCCAGACCCCTCCCCAATGACCCACACCTCCGCACCTTCCCCTCCACCACATGCAGTACTCCACCCCTCCCCCACACGCTGTGCCTCCAGACCCCCTACACCACCCGCGGCTTCCACTCCTCCGCCCCTTCACCACCCACAGCACCTCCAGACCCCCTCCACCATCCACCCCCCATATATGTCTCCCCCCACACCTGCCCCCCTTCCACCCGCAGCATCTGCAGACACCCTCCTCCATCCATGGTCACCCCCCTCACCCACCCCTCCCCCACCCACGGCGCCCCCGCACCTGCCCCTCCACAACCTGCAGCGCCTCCGGACCCCCTTCCGTATCCGCCGCACCTGCCCCTCCCCCACCTGCGGTGCCTCCAGACCCCCTACCCCACCCCCGCCCCTTCCCATCCCACAGCACCTCCGGAACCCTTCACCCATCCGCAACATCCCTGCACCTGCCCCTCCCCCACCAGTGGCACCCCTGCCCCTCCCCCACCTGCAGTGCCTCTGGACCCCTTCCCCATCTGCAGCCCCCTCTCCTCTGCCCCTCCCCAGCCTCCAGCACCTCCTGACCCTTCCCCATCCGCCCCCCCCCCCCCCCGCATCCACCCCCCCCTCCACCCGCAGCATCTACAGACACCCTCCCCCATCCGCAGTCCCCCCCGCACCCGGTCATTCTGTACATCGTGCCCTGCAGGTGCTGTTCACGCCGTCGCGAGGGGCTGCGCCTCATTCACCATCGCACGCCCTATCATTGTGCAATATTTAACCACTAACAAAGGAATGCAGGTAATACTCCATATCATTGGCGTTTCTATAATGGGTGCAGTGTGTGCGAGGCACACGGGCCCCCAGGTCCAGAGGGGCCCACCCCGCACACACTGCACCCATTTGCTTAATACTTACCTCTCTGAAGTCCCCCGTCAAAGCCATCCCTTTTTCGGCATCGCAATAGAGTTTGAACACTAGGGGGAACAATCTCTATTGCGCCTGCTGAAAACCCCAGAAAGATGACATGGCGTCCATTTTTACGGAGTTTTGCGCATGCGCAGTAGCAAAATCTTCGGGAAAATGGTTGCCGTGCCGTGTTCCCGGAGGTTTGCGCATGCGCAATAGACTCTATTGCCGCTGCGGAGAAGGATGGCACCGCCGGGGGACCCAGGAGAGGTAAGTATTAAATGCAGTGCCTCGGTCAGAGAGGAGGTGGCCCCTGAAGCAGAATGCTGCACACGGGCCTCCTCCTCTCTTAAAACGCCCCTGCTCCATATAATGCAAATATTGAACCCCAGATAGACATGCAAGGGTTTAGGGGGCGTAGCCCCTTCCGACAGTGTGAAGAGTGCCCGTTGGGCGCGATGAAGCACCTAGTATGTATGTATATATATATATATATATATATATATATATACTGTGTACTGTTGCAGTGTTTTTATTAATGTTGCAAACATTAAAACGTGTAACAATGGGGGTCATTCCGAGTTGTTCGTTCGTTATTTATTTCTCGCAACGGAGCGATTAGTCGCTAATGCGCATGCGCAATGTCCGCAGTGCGACTGCGCCAAGTAAATTTGCTATGCAGTTAGGTATTTTACTCACGGCATTACGAGGTTTTTTCTTTGTTCTGGTGATCGTAATGTGATTGACAGGAAATGGGTGTTTCTGGGCGGAAACTGGCCGTTTTATGGGTGTGTGCGAAAAAACGCTACCGTTTCTGGGAAAAACGTGGGAGTGGCTGGAGAAACGGAGGAGTGTCTGGGCGAACGCTGGGTGTGTTTGTGACGTCAAACCAGGAACGACAAGCACTGAACTGATCGCAGATGCCGAGTAAGTGTGGAGCTACTCAGAAACTGCTAAGAAGTGTCTGGTGGTCATTCCGGGTTGTTCGCTCAGTAAATTTCATCGCATCGCAGCGATTTTCCGCTTAGTGCGCATGTGCAATGTCCGCACTGCGACTGCGCCAAGTAAATTTGCTATGAAGTTAGTATTTTTACTCACGGCTTTTTCTTCGCTCCGGCGATCGTAGTGTGATTGACAGGAAATGGGTCTTTCTGTGCGGAAACAGGCCGTTTTATGGGCGTGTGGGAAAAAACGCTACCGTTTCCGGAAAAAACGCGGGGGTGGCTGGAGAAACGGAGGAGTGTCTGGGCGAACGCTGGGTGTGTTTGTGACGTCAAACCAGGAACAACAAGCACTGAACTGATCGCAGATGCCGAGTAAGTCTGAAGCTACTCTGAAACTGCTAAGAAGTTTGTAATCGCAATATTGCGAATCTTTCGTTCGCAATTTTAAGATGCTAAGATTCACTCCCAGTAGGCGGCGGCTTAGCGTGTGCAACTCTGTTAAAATCGCCTTGCGAGCGAACAACTCGGAATGAGGGCCTATTTGCAATTTAGCTAATCTTTCGTTCGCAATTTTACTATGCTAAAATGCACTCCCAGTAGGCGGCGGCTTAGCGTGTGCAATGCTGCTAAAAGCAGCTAGCGAGCGAACAACTCTGAATGAGGGCCAATGTATACTGCTGTATCAACATTGTTATATCTACCCTGTGTAAATGATAGGTCTTTTTTTACTGCCCAGCTCAGGTGTTTTTTTTTTTGTTTGTTTTTTGTTAATTATGGTGATGGAGTTTGGGACGCCCACAGTGGGTGTTTACCTTTCAGACACCCTGACCAGAAGTGAGACATGTTAGGGGTGGTATAAATGTTGTTTGCTTTGAACCTTTTATTATCCTGATGACGAAGTGAAGTAAAACTCTGAAACATTAAAACGACCAGCTTGCAGTGTGTTTTATTCATCCGAGTGCCGTCTCATCGCTGTATGTATTGGAACCAAGCTGGGGGTTACCTAGGAAGGCACCGGACAGTATACTGGTAACAGGAGTGCTGCTCTGCCGTGATGCCATTTTTATCCCCTAGGGGCAGTAGGCGGTGACTCCTCACTGACTTATAGCATACATAGAATACCTGCATTAATCTACTTTATTTATCGGCAGGGGGCAGCATTGCCTTAAATATAGTTATTAAGAAAGAGTTATAACATGAGAACATGTGTAATAAGCAATATTTAAACAGATCTCTGATACAATATTATATTCCAACTCTTCTTGGAATACAGGGGGTCATTCTGACCCAATCGCATGCTGCAGTTTATCGCAGCGTCGCGATCGGGTCAGAAGTGCGCATGCGCCGGCACCGCAGTGCGCTGTTGTTGCGCTACAATCGCCTCTGCCTGATTGACAGGCAGAAGCAGTCGCTGGGCAGGGGGGAGGCGTTTGGCCGACGTTTCGTGGGCGCGGTCCGGCCAACACAGGCGTGGCCGGACCACGCGGGGGGTGGGCCGCAGCGGCTGCGTGACATCACACACCGCCACTGCGGGCCGAAGAGCGACGAGTAGCTCCCGGCCAGCACGCTAAAACTGCGCTGGCCGGGAGCTACTCCTAAAGTGCAAACGCATCGCCGCTGTGCAATGCTTTTGCACTTCTGCGGGGAGGGGGGGGCGGCACTGACATGCGGGGCGGGATAGCCCTGTGCTGGGCGTCCCCCCACATGTCTATGGACAAAATTTGCTAAATTTTGTAGGGCTACGATCAACTCGGAATGACCCCCATAATACAAAACAAAGGCACATAAGTGGGGAACTGAATTATCTACGGTAAATTGCCGCAGGTGAAAAAAGGAGGTAGCCACGGACTTTAATGCCTGTGGCTATTCGATTGCACTCCCTCTTTTACCCAAAATCCTGTTTAACATCCATTAAATTAACGTGTTAAGGGAGGTTAACACAGAATCTGTGGATTCGGGGGAATGTGGATTCGCGGCTGGTTATCTGGGAATTTTTTCACCTGTGTTCAGAGGAGTAAAAAGAATCCCCAATAAGTGCTGCCGGCGGAGGCTAATTGAATAGGCCTGGGGGATCAATTAGCCCACAATTAATTCCAGCGGCTAATTGAATTCCCCCCATAATCTTGGATTATACCGTTTTTTAGTCAAAATCTGGAACAATGGGGGTCATTCCAAGTTGATCGTACCTGTGCTAAATAACTCACAATGACATGTGGGGGTACGCCCACCACAGGGCTAGTCCACCCCGCATGTCAGTGCCGCCCCCCCCCCTTCCCCTGCACAAGTGCAAAGGCATCGCACTGCGTCGATGCCTGTGCACTTCAAGAGTAGCTCTCGATCAGCGCAGCTTTAGCGTGCTGGCCGGGAGCTACTCATCGCTCCACGGCCCGCAGCGGCTTCGTGTGACGTCGCGAAGTCGCTGCGGCCTGCCCTCCCAACGGTTTGGCCATGCCTACGTCGGCCGGGCCGCGCCCCCTAAATGATGGCTTTACGCCGCTGTCCAGCCCCCTCCCGCCCAGCGACTGCCACTGCCTCAGAGGCAATCGCTAGGCAACGACAACTGGCATGCACCGGTGCACTTCGGCGACGGTGCAAGCGTAGTTGCGACCTGATCGCTGCGCTGCGAGAAACTGCAGCGAGCAATCGGGTCGGAATGATCCCCTATGTGCACATTCCATTATCCTTAGCCCAAACTAGTACAATTTCTTCACCCAATCAGAATGTGTCAGCGGGACTTTTTCTAGCACCATCTAATATAGGCATGTAATACAGTACAAGATGGCTGGACTGTTATTAACATATACTGATACAGGCACAAACTGGTTGGGACGGGCACGCTGCTGGCAATGTTTTCTAGAAGGGTGGATAACGTAATTACAGAGATGAAAATAGGTGAGGAACCAAGGGGAAACCAAACCAATGCAGATAAATGGCTGTACAAGGGGTTATCATGAAAAGTTGTATTCCTCATACTGTATATAAATAAAGGTTAATAATGCTTGAGACGTGTCATGTTGTTATTGTCTTTTATCAAAAATATTTGTAATAAAAAACATAAAAAGTAAGAAAGAAAAACAGAGATGTCCGTGTCACATTGCTGGTCCAGGGAACATCTCCTCACACTGATCGCAATGTTTTATATTCTTTTGCTTGGAATCAGCAGTCAGTGCCGAGGGAATCATTCACAGGTCGTTAAATGCGTCCTTGTTCTCCTCAATCCACTGCTGGAACTTCCTGGCCTCTGGGTAGATTTTGAGGGTGATGTCCACATCCCGGTCAGGTCTCGTGATGTTGAAGCGGAACATGTTGGCCAGTTGGTGTGCTGCCGGGAAGCCCAGCTTCTCATAGGCATCAGGGGATATCTGTAAGCAGAGAGACGTGGGTTAGACGTATACCACATTTAGCCGAGTCCCTCGCTCTCACTCACTACACCTTCAATGTCATTAATCAGCCTGCAGAGTATTTCATCCATGAAAGGCCATATGGTCTTGTTCATAGTCACAGCTGGCACACCCAGATAAGAACTGGACGGAGGTTCATACAGTAATGATAGACATACCGGGGCAGTGCCAGTGGGGGTGGATCAATTTGGCGGGCAAGCCGTGGGCGTCGAAAGATGCAGTTCCTCTAACTCCAGCGGGCAAATGCCAACAGACATTCTGAGCTACCATGTACGATGTCCACTCGATGGTGCGACTTTATGCAGCCCTCGGTAGATTGGAGCTGCAGCCAGTGAGCATCTCAATAGACAGCCCAGCCACTGCTTAACCCCTCATCAGAATCACAGGTACCACCAGCTATAAATTTGGCAAGGGTGGGGGGTGGGGGTGGGGGATATTGAACTTCATAACTCAGAAGAGGTGCGGTATACATGGTTGACAGTAATTAGTTAGAAAGTGTCTAGGTCGGCCCCAAAAGGTCGACTTTGACAAAAGGTCGACTTGAGCTTTTTAGTTAATCTTGGTGTCATCTCCGTATTTGCACGTGGAACCACAATAAGTGTATCGCTTCGCTGCGCTCCCCATGCTTCGGGCGAGGTTATTATTCCCAATCGTAGTCCACGTGGAAGGTAAAGTATGATAGTTAAAGAAATGAAAAAAAAAAATGTAAAAAAATGTTGACCTTTTCTGTGTCGACTATTTCCACGTTAACCTTTTTGGCAATCTTTTGTCAATGTTGAGCTAATGCATGCCAACCATAATCGATCACTTGAGTCGTATCCGCTGTTGAACGGTCCAATGCCGCTGACAGGTGATCGGTGCTGCATGATAGGACAGGGATAGCTGAAAGAGGGCAACTGTCAACGCGTTTCATCCCTCAGAGACAGACTCAAGGGATGAAACGCGTTGGGGGTTGCACTGTTTCAGCTATCCTTGCCTTAGCACATAGCACCAGCGTACCACAGCATGCACCACCAAGGGAACCTGTGTCTTGTACCAGGAGGACTCTTATTCAGGGTGCACTGATGGCAATGGTAATAAGCAGACCTACTGTTCATACCTTCATTGCATTTCAGCACAGGGATTGTTACTGTTTCAGGCCTTTACAAACTATCTATCACTTGCAGCAGGTGCAAGGCTCTCGTTAAGTAGGCGCCAGGATTATAGTGCTGGTACAGATCACACCTCCACTACCTCCTCTTGTGTCATGGGTCCAACTGGGAGAGCCCTGTCCCACCAATACTCACTTTGGCATCCTTGATGGTTTTCCCTAAGGCTTTGGACAATATATCTGCATACTGCTCCACCGTCAGCTTCTCCGCGCTGAGCCCGATGTCCTTGCCGGCGTATTGCGACGGAGACTTCAGGATATTGACGACGATGGGACCCAAGTCTTTCACACACATCATATCCAGCGGAACGTCACCCATGGGCATGACTGGAATTACATTTTGAAGATGACATATGTAACATGTGAAAAGTGTTAATGTGCCCAACAAAACTCGAGAACTGCGACAGCTTCAGAAACGCAACCGCTACGGAGCGCCACTCATCACTTATAAAACTAGGAGGACATATGAACTTACATGTGTACTTGACTAGGGTCAGACCACCTTATAATTATCTTCTGCTTGTCCAGGTGTACAATGTTCAATAGCCAATCAGATAATCGGAAATTCCGAGGCATTCCAGATAATAAGTTTCATACCTATATATTCATACATTTGGTTACATCCCCAAACCACCCAACCATGTCCCCGGACCGCCTTTGTCATTCTACACTATATAAGATACGCATCCTCCAACCAGTCTCCACACCTTCAGGTGGTTGCTCAGACAGCCACCATGTTCCCCTCCTTCACCATACCCCCACAAGGCATCACCCTGTGCCATACCCAGAGAGTAGCTGTCACTGTCCTTGTTCTTCTGGGGCCTGAAGAAGGTCAGGAGGTTCTCAAAGTAACCTGGAAGTCGCACACTGGTCATAGAGACTCCAATCTCTCTAAAATATTCTTCTATCTCCCCTTTGCCGTCGAAATGGAGCACTTCCAGCTTTCCCCCTGTCAGCTTCTTCACGTTTTCTAGGCCACTGTAGACCACGAAGGACACGCCAAGTCGTTTGATTACATCTGCGATCAATTTTCCCTGTAAAGGAGAAAGATCTTCATCAATGTTTGAGCCAATTTACTTCAAAATGGTGCAATCACCAGTGGTTCTAGGAGAGAGACGAAAACTTGTGTTATGGGGTCCCCAAAGGTGAGTATCAGGGTTAGGGTTAGTGGGGAGGGTTTGTGTTAGGCACTAGAGAGAGTTAGGGTTAGGTACTAGTGGGGTACTAAGCCGTAGCCACCACACCCCGAAAGTTATTACTAGCCACCGCCCCCCACGTATAAGCCCTAACCGCCACCCCCAAAGGGTTAGGGTAGGGGAAAGGAGTAAAATACTGTCCGGTGTCAGGATCCTCAGTGTCGGGATGTGGCAGTTGGTCATGCTACTATACTGTCACTTTAAATTGGAACACTCATGGATTACACAGGTTTTGTGGCTGATTAAAAGCAGGTGAAATTCAGGCTTCAAGTCAGCCAGCCACGGAACCTGTGTATTCCATGAGTGTCCTTGTTTAAAGGGATAGTATGTTAAGCCCAAATATAAGCAATGATGCAGCAAAATTATTTATATAACTTATGGTTACAAAATAGCCATAAATACATATTAATAATTTTAGCAATGAAGAGGAAGCAGATTGCTTGTCATTGTGTTGCCTATTGACACCGGAAGGCAGCTTACTCTCACTAACTTTTTACTATGCGACCTTGCTGTACGGGGACCAGGCTTGATGGAAGGAAAAGCTGTGCTACTATTTGGGTGGAATTTATATTAAATTGCATATTTGCTGTTTATTGCTTTTACTTCTGTATATTGGATTAAGAAATTGGAAGATTGTCGCAATATAATTTTTCCACCAGTGTGAAATGAGAGATTAAAGGGGCGCTCCGTCATAACATAAAGCTGCACTACTACCTACCTATACGTTGCGCTAACTCGGGGATGCTTGTAACACAATCCCCCTGGGTCTAATGTGCAGCTAATTTTCCCAGAATCCACCAGTCCTGTGGTGCAAAACTCGGAAATCTAATTTGTTTGCTCTTTTAAATTACAGCACAGTATGGGAGTAGGCAGAAGGACCAATCAGTAGTCACCCCACTTTGATTGATAGGTCTTCCGCCAATCGTGGTTTATTGGCTGTCAGTTTGGAAAAAGTGTCTGCTAAAATGCCAGCAGAGTACAGTATCTCCCAAGCCAGAGGGGTCCCCAACATAAGACCCCCATGGTTCCATTAGTAGGAGTGAGCTGCACTATTATGCAAAGATCACGTTCAGGTAACGTTGCCCCTTTACAGAAGAATAAATTGGGTTACAGTGGTGGCTAGCATTTCTCTATACACTGTACACGGGGGCCTTACCTGGGCCACCTCCTTCTCCTTGCTGAAGTGTTCCCAGGAGGTGGTGTTCAAGAAAGTTCCATAGGCTCCGGTCAGTGCGGCCACCAGACTTTCCTCATTGTCCAGATCTGCGCACACCACCTCCGCCCCGGCCTCCCTCAGCTTCACAGCTGCTGGTTTGCTGGTGTCCCGAGTCACCGCCCTGACCGCAAAGTAGCCATCTTGTAGTAGCGCGTCGGCCACTGCCCCGCCCTGAGCTCCTGCCGGAGAGGATTATAAACAAATAGTTTAGTACAAACAGTAGATTGCATGAAAGAGGGAACAAAGTAATGTACACAAACATGTTTATTTATGCACATATACATAATAAACAGGAATATACCATATATATATATATATATATTCCAAGGTGCGGCACTCATAGGCTTGAGCAATAATAACACTGGACACAACAGTATATCAAACGTAACGTTTCAATGAATTAACATTGTTATTTATATATATATATATATATATATATATACACAGTATTCTCCCCAGGATCAGTTTCACAGATGCTGTGTTTTACATGTCACCCAGCACCATCTGCACTTCATGGTACTGTGTCAGGCCAGTAACAGAGATCCCTCCCCAGATTTTAAGCATCAGGGCGCAGTTTGGAAGGTGAGGACATTGCGGAGACGGTAGACTGTGTCTCAGCGTGCAGCACTGTGTCTCTTGGTGGCAGGTCCGGATTTCCCACAAGGCAACCTAGGCCCCTGTCTAGGGTCCAGTGGGTCCCAAGGGACCCATTGCCGTGCCCCATGAAATCCGGCCCATCCATGATCCTTCACAAAGGCTGGCTTCTAGTTCCATGTTTTACAGAGGCTCAGCAATGGGGTTTAGACCATTATTAATATCACCAATACTGGTACTGCGTGACATCATGACATCACGTGGACCTGCCCCACACACCTTGAGTCCCATTGTCTGTAGTGCATCAGAAAACACACTGCCAGCCCCAGCACAGCAGGAACTGCCAGCACCATGGGCAGAAATGGACGCCGACACAATGGGACTTTTACAACTGGGACGAACCTTCAAGCTCAACGCACAACACGGTAACATCACTCAACAGATAAATAAGATCTCCTCACATCTGCCATTTTGAGAGTTTCCGGGACAGGTGTACCCAATATGTATAGTCGCTGACCTGTTGTACCACTTTGCCTGTGAGCTCAGTCTCTGGCTCCCCCTGGATGAGCATGAGGAGCTTTTATAAAAGTCCCTCTTTGTGTCTGCTTTCCAACATTGCTCCAGGAACCATGTCAGTGTAAAATAATTGGCATCTTTGCTGCTATATCGCAAGTGGCAGCACTACTGGTGCAATGTGAAGGGATACACAGCCAATATAATATGATGTGTTCCCCTGGCTGTGTAATGTGATGGGCATCCTTACTGGTATTATATGTAGGTTACCACAGCAGATGGTATAATATACAGCAGGGGTGTCAAACTCAAATTCATCGGGGGCCGCATCAGCAGTTTGGTCCCCATCAAAGGGCCGGTTGTATCTGTAGGTCTATCCAAAATTTACCGCTCCACCTGCCTTATATGTGCCCAGCCATCTGCCCCCTTTTAAAGTGCCCAGCCATGTGCCCCCTTTTATAGTGCCCAGCCATGTGCCCCCTTTTATAGTGCACAGGTCCCCATTTTACACATTGCGGCAGGCACAGGTCCCCATTTTACACATAGCGGCAGGTACAGGTCCCCATTTTACACATTGTGGCAGGCACAGGTCCCCATTTTACACATTGTGGCAGGCACAGGTCCCCATTTTACACACAGCGGCAGGTACAGGTCCCCATTTTACACATTGTGGCAGGCACAGGTCCCCATTTTACACATTGTGGCAGGCACAGGTCCCCATTTTACACATAGCGGCAGGTACAGGTCCCCATTTTACACATTGTGGCAGGCACAGGTCCCCATTTTACACATTCTGGCAGGCACAGGTCCCCATTTTACACATAGCGGCAGGTACAGGTCCCCATTTTACACATTGTGGCAGGCACAGGTCCCCATTTTACACATTGTGGCAGGCACAGGTCCCCATTTTACACATTGTGGCAGGCACAGGTCCCCATTTTACACATTGCGGCAGGCACAGGTCCCCATTTTACACATTGCGGCAGGCACAGGTCCCCATTTTACACATTGCGGCAGGCACAGGTCCCCATTTTACACATTGTGGCAGGCACAGGTCCCCATTTTACACATTGTGGCAGGCACAGGTCCCCATTTTACACATAGCGGCAGGTACAGGTCCCCATTTTACACATAGCGGCAGGTACAGGTCCCCATTTTACACATAGCGGCAGGTGGTGGAAGGAGGGAGAGAGAGAGAAAGAGAGGAAGGGAGAGGGGCTGACTTACATTTGAAGCGGTTCTCGCCGCTCTTCAGCCGCCTCTCCCTCCTCGTCTGCACGGCTCCCTTCTCCCTCCTCCGACAGGGTTTCGTTGAATGACGCGTTTGCGCCGTGACGTCACGACGCAATCGCGTCATTCCGCGAAACCCCGCCCCCCCCCCGAGCTGGGCACTCGGGAGAAGGGGGTTTCATGGCGGCGGCACCGCGGGCCATCAGACGAGGTCTGGCGGGCCGGATTTGGCCCGCGGGCCTTGTCTTTGACACCCCTGATATACAGTGTTTGTTTGTTTGTTTGTTTGTTTGTTTGTTTGTTTGTTTTTCCTGTAGGGGGACATTGTTTTTCTTTTCCTGTTGGGGGCCAATGTGGTAGTTATTTTCCTGTCGGGCCAATGTGTTTTATTTATTCCTGTGGGGGCCAATGTGTACCTGTTGGGGCTAAAGTGTTTTTTTTCCTATCGGGGGCCATTGTGTTTTATTTTCATCCTTGTGAGGCCAATGTGTTTTATTGTTCTCTGTAATATAAGGCAGCCCTGTCCACTCCCCACCTACTACAAAAAATTAATTTTATAGTGTAATACTGTGCAATTACACTCTACCTGTACCCACTGACTGCCCAGCAATTACACTGTACCTGTACCCACTGACTGCCCAGCAATTACACTGTACCTGTACCCACTGACTGCCCAGCAATTACACTGTACCTGTACCCAGTGACTGCCCAGCAATTACCCTGTACATGTACCCACTAACTGCCCAGCAATTACACTGTACCTGTACCCACTGACTGCCCTGCAATTACACTGTACCTGTACCCACTGACTGCCCAGCAATTACACTGTGCCTGTACCCACTGACTACCCAGCAATTAGACTGTACCTGTACCCACTGACTGCCCAGTAATTACCCTGTACCTGTACCCCCTGACTGCCCAGCAATTACACTGTACCTGTACCCACTGACTGCCCAGCAATTACCCTGTACCTGTACCCACTGACTGCCCAGCAATTACCCTGTACCTGTACCCACTGACTGCCCAGCATTTACCCTGTACCTGTACCCACTGACTGCCCAGCAATTACACTGTACCTGTACCCACTGACTGCCCAGCAATTACACTGTGCCTGTACCCACTGACTGCCCAGCAATTACACTGTACCTGTACCCACTGACTGCCCAGCAATTATCCTGTGCATGTACCCACTGACTGCCCAGCAATTACCCTGTACCTGTACCCACTGACTGCCCAGCAATTACCCTGTACCTGTACCCACTGACTGCCCTGCAATTACACTGTACCTGTACCCACTGACTGCTCAGCAATTACCCTGTACCTGTACCCGCTGACTGCCCAGCAATTACACTGTACCTGTAACCACTGACTGCCCAGCAATTACCCTGTACCTGTACCCGCTGACTGCCCAGCAATTACACTGTACCTGTAACCACTGACTGCTCAGCAATTACCCTGTACCTGTAACCACTGACTACCCTGCAATAACACTGTACCTGTACCCACTGACTGCCCAGCAATTACCCTGTACCTGTACCCACTGACTGCCCTGCAATTACACTGTACCTGTACCCACTGACTGCCCTGCAATTACACTGTACCTGCACCCACTGACTGCCCAGCAATTACCCTGTACCTGTACCCGCTGACTGCCCAGCAATGACACTGTACCTGTACCCGCTGACTGCCCAGCAATTACACTGTACCTGTAACCACTGACTACCCTGCAATAACACTGTACCTGTACCCACTGACTGCCCAGCAATTACCCTGTACCTGTACCCACTGACTGCCCTGCAATTACACTGTACCTGTACCCACTGACTGCCCAGCTATTACACTGTACCTGTACCCACTGACTGCCCAGCAATTACCCTGTACCCATACCCACTGACTGTCAAGCAATTACACTGTACCTGTACCCACTGACTGCCCAGCAATTACACTGTACCTGTACCCACTGACTGCCCAGCAATTACACTGTACCTGTACACACTGACTGCCCAGCAATTACCCTGTACCTGTACCCACTGACTGCCCAGCAATTACACTGTGCCTGTATCCACTGACTGCCCAGCAATTACCCTGTACCTGTACCCACTGGCTGTCCAGCAATTACACTGTACCTGTCCCCCCTGACTGCCCAGCAATTACCCTGTACCTGTACCCACTGACTGCCCAGCAATTACACTGTACCTGTACCCACTGACTGCCCAGCAATTACCCTGTACCTGTACCCACTGACTGCCCAGCAATAACACTGTACCTGTACCCACTGACTGCCCAGCAATTACCCTGTACCTGTACCCACTGACTGCCCAGCAATTACCCTGTACCTGTACCCACTGACTGCCCAGCAATTACCCTGTACCTGTACCCACTGACTGCCCAGCAATTACACTGTGCCTGTACCCACTGACTGCCCAGCAATTACACTGTGCCTGTACCCACTGACTGCCCAGCAATTACCCTGTACCTGTACCCACTGGCTGCCCAGCAATTACACTGTACCTGTCCCCCCTGACTGCCCAGCAATTACCCTGTACCTGTACCCACTGACTGCCCAGCAATTACCCTGTACCTGTACCCACTGACTGCCCAGCAATTACCCTGTACCTGTACCCATTGACTGCCCAGCAATTACCCTGTACCTGTACCCACTGACTGCACAGCAATTACACTGTACCTGTACCCACTGACTGCCCAGCAATTACCCTGTACCTGTACCCACTGACTGCCCAGCAATTACACTGTACCTGTACCCACTGACTGCCCAGCAATTACACTGTACCTGTACCCACTGACTGCCCAGCAATTACCCTGTACCTGTACCCACTGACTGCCCAGCAATTACACTGTACCTGTACCCACTGACTGCCCAGCAATTACACTATACCTGTACCCACTGACTGCCCAGCAATTACCCTGTACCTGTACCCCCTGACTGCAAAGCAATTACACTGTACCTGTACCCACTGACTGCCCAGCAATTACCCTGTACCTGTACCCACTGACTGCCCAGCATTTACCCTGTACCTGTACCCACTGACTGCCCAGCAATTACACTGTACCTGTACCCACTGACTGCCCAGCAATTACACTGTGCCTGTACCCACTGACTGCCCAGCAATTACACTGTACCTGTACCCACTGACTGCCCAGCAATTATCCTGTGCATGTACCCACTGACTGCCCAGCAATTACCCTGTACCTGTACCCACTGACTGCCCAGCAATTACCCTGTACCTGTACCCACTGACTGCCCTGCAATTACACTGTACCTGTACCCACTGACTGCCCAGCAATTACCCTGTACCTGTACCCGCTGACTGCCCAGCAATTACACTGTACCTGTAACCACTGACTGCCCAGCAATTACCCTGTACCTGTACCCGCTGACTGCCCAGCAATTACACTGTACCTGTAACCACTGACTGCTCAGCAATTACCCTGTACCTGTAACCACTGACTACCCTGCAATAACACTGTACCTGTACCCACTGACTGCCCAGCAATTACCCTGTACCTGTACCCACTGACTGCCCTGCAATTACACTGTACCTGTACCCACTGACTGCCCTGCAATTACACTGTACCTGCACCCACTGACTGCCCAGCAATTACCCTGTACCTGTACCCGCTGACTGCCCAGCAATGACACTGTACCTGTACCCGCTGACTGCCCAGCAATTACACTGTACCTGTAACCACTGACTACCCTGCAATAACACTGTACCTGTACCCACTGACTGCCCAGCAATTACCCTGTACCTGTACCCACTGACTGCCCTGCAATTACACTGTACCTGTACCCACTGACTGCCCAGCTATTACACTGTACCTGTACCCACTGACTGCCCAGCAATTACCCTGTACCCATACCCACTGACTGTCAAGCAATTACACTGTACCTGTACCCACTGACTGCCCAGCAATTACACTGTACCTGTACCCACTGACTGCCCAGCAATTACACTGTACCTGTACACACTGACTGCCCAGCAATTACCCTGTACCTGTACCCACTGACTGCCCAGCAATTACACTGTGCCTGTACCCACTGACTGCCCAGCAATTACCCTGTACCTGTACCCACTGGCTGCCCAGCAATTACACTGTACCTGTCCCCCCTGACTGCCCAGCAATTACCCTGTACCTGTACCCACTGACTGCCCAGCAATTACACTGTACCTGTACCCACTGACTGCCCAGCAATTACCCTGTACCTGTACCCACTGACTGCCCAGCAATAACACTGTACCTGTACCCACTGACTGCCCAGCAATTACCCTGTACCTGTACCCACTGACTGCCCAGCAATTACCCTGTACCTGTACCCACTGACTGCCCAGCAATTACCCTGTACCTGTACCCACTGACTGCCCAGCAATTACACTGTGCCTGTACCCACTGACTGCCCAGCAATTACACTGTGCCTGTACCCACTGACTGCCCAGCAATTACCCTGTACCTGTACCCACTGGCTGCCCAGCAATTACACTGTACCTGTCCCCCCTGACTGCCCAGCAATTACCCTGTACCTGTACCCACTGACTGCCCAGCAATTACCCTGTACCTGTACCCACTGACTGCCCAGCAATTACCCTGTACCTGTACCCATTGACTGCCCAGCAATTACCCTGTACCTGTACCCACTGACTGCACAGCAATTACACTGTACCTGTACCCACTGACTGCCCAGCAATTACCCTGTACCTGTACCCACTGACTGCCCAGCAATTACACTGTACCTGTACCCACTGACTGCCCAGCAATTACACTGTACCTGTACCCACTGACTGCCCAGCAATTACCCTGTACCTGTACCCACTGACTGCCCAGCAATTACACTGTACCTGTACCCACTGACTGCCCAGCAATTACACTATACCTGTACCCACTGACTGCCCAGCAATTACCCTGTACCTGTACCCCCTGACTGCAAAGCAATTACACTGTACCTGTACCCACTGACTGCCCAGCAATTACCCTGTACCTGTACCCACTGACTGCCCAGCAATTACACTGTACCTGTACCCACTGACTACCCAGCAATTACACTGTACCTGTACCCACTGACTGCCCAGCAATTACCCTGTACCTGTACCCACTGACTGCCCAGCAATTACACTGTACCTGTACCCACTGACTGCCCTGCAATTACACCCAGTGGTGGATCCAGGGGGGGGGGGGGGGGGGGGGCTGTGCCCCCCCTGTCATTTGTGGGGCACCCCGCCCCCCCCCCCCCCCTCCTCCTCCCCCCGCTTGTGTCACTGAGACACGCTGCCGCTCAGTCCGGCGGCAGCATGACTCGGCTGTCAGGAGGAGAGCGCGGCTATCTGGCGGCGTGTAGCGGACTTCAAACCAGCCGCCGGTTTGTGAGCCAATCAGAGCTTGCGGAACGGCAGCCAATCAAGAGCTGCCGGTCCGCAAGCTCTGATTGTCTCACGAACCGGCGGCTAGTTTGAAGTCCTACGCGCCGCCTCCACCGGCGCCAGACATAGCCGCGCTCTCTTCCTGACACCCTCAGAGCCGGGTAGAGAAGCAGCAGCGGTAAGCAGCTGCAGCACTGCTGTGGAGGCATTTGTATACCTGCTGTCGGGGCATTTGTATACCTGCTGTGGGGGCATTTGTATACCTGGCACTGTGAGGGCAATTGTTTACCTGGCACTGTGGGGGGCAATTGTTTACCTGGCACTGTGGGGGGCATTTGTGTACCTGACACTGTGGGGGCATTTGTGTACCTGACACTGTAGTTGCATTTTTGGATCTGGCACTGTAGGGGCATTTGTATACCTGACACTGTGGGGGCATTTTTGGATCTGGCACTGTAGGGGCAGCTGTGGATCTGGCACTGTAGGGGCATTTTTGGATCTGGCACTGTGGGGGCATTTTTGGATCTGGCACTGTGGGGGCATTTTTGGATCTGGCACTGTGGGGGCATTTTTGGATCTGGCACTGTAGTTGCATTTTTGGATCTGGCACTGTAGGGGCATTTGTATACCTGACACTGTGGGGGCATTTTTGGATCTGGCACTGTAGGGGCAGCTGTGGATCTGGCACTGTAGGGGCATTTTTGGATCTGGCACTGTGGGGGCATTTTTGGATCTGGCACTGTGGGGGCATTTTTGGATCTGGCACTGTGGGGGCATTTGTGGATCTGGCACTGTGGGGGCATTTTTGGATCTGGCACTGTGGGGGCATTTTTGGATCTGGCACTGTGGGTGCAATTGTGGATCTGGCACTGTGGGTGCAATTGTGGATTTGGCACTGCACTATTGGGGGCATATGTCTGTGTATCACGTCTCATTTTAATTGGCCACACTCACTAAATGACTGGGGGCATTACTACAGGCAACATTACTACTGGGGGCAATACGGGCATTGCATAAGGGGCACCACTACTATGGGGTCTATATAAGGGGCACTACCAGTACAGGGGACATTGCATAATGAGCGCTACAACTGTGGGCATTGTATAAGAAGCGCCACCTCACATGCACCGAAGCCGCACGCAAATGTACTTGCCCCTTCCATGGTGCCCCCCCTATCATTTTCTTCTGGATCCGCCCCTGATTACCCTGTATCTGTACCCCCTGACTGCCTGTAGGCTGCACCACCCTGCTTCCCCCACTCACCTGTGGCTCCGAAGACAACAATCACCTTTTTCCCAGACATAGTGAGAGAGGATGTATCCCAGGAAGCAGAGGAACTGGATATACAGCACAGCCCGGGCCACCCCCTCCCACCCCCTCCCCCTCACTCTCAGCAGCAGCACAATATCATTGTGACTCAGCTATGCCTGCAGGCGGGGAGGGGGCTGTCAGGGAGGGGGGAGGGGGGGGGACTGAGTCCAGGAGAACAGCCCCTGCTCCTAAGACCGAGTGAGCCCCTGGCACTCCCAGCAGTCAGCAGCCGATCACATTATCCATGACGCGCATCGTTCATCATTGGTGAATACACACTGAGCGATATGAACGATTTATCGTTCATTACTGAACGAGATCGTTCATATCGGCCGCACACATCGGCAAGTGTGTAGGGGCCATAACATGTATCCTCCGCTACTTCTGCACTAAAGGGGAAAATAAATTGCATTTTTTCAGTGCATGGGGGTTAATATATATACACATCCGTTGTAGTATAGTTATTTATTAACATTTACTGATATATCGCCAGCATACGCTGATGCACTCTACAGTTGGGAACAAAACAGTAATAAAACAAGACTGGGCAATAACAGGCAGAGGGCCAGATGTACTAAGGGGCCTATTTATCACCACTCGCATCCAAGGATGCAGATGTGAGGTGATAAAATCGCCCGAATCCGCACTGCGAGCAAGCTCTGTCCCTGCAATGCCTGTCCGCAGCATCATCGGGGTATTTTTCGGGAAAAATACCCCGATGTCCTGCTGCTCATGAGCTACCACCACCGACATCGCAGCTACCACCGCCACCGGGTCGACTCCCCCTCTCACACCGTGGACCCCCTCCCCCCGCATGGTAAATATACTTGCAAGTTCAGGGCGCATGATCCTGTGCGCTGCTGTGACCCCCGGTGCTGTAAAGTGAGCTGCTGTTTTGCAGCATCAATTTACTGCACCGGGGATCACAAGGCAGCACATGGAGGACCCCGGCGCCCGGAAGCCCGCAGCGGAGCACCAACCACCGGCTCCTGTGGGTTTTTTTACTTTTTTTTTTTTTTTTTTTTTTACCAGTGATCAGCTTGTGTGTCCATCGAACACACAGAGCTGATCACACTGGCCGGGTCCCGCACAGCTTTCTCTGCCAGGGGGCAGAGAAAGCTGGGCAAATGCCTGCCCATTGCAGTGCTGCCCTGTGATCTCGCCAGCCTGAGCTGGAGTTAATATCACAGGGCACGATGCAATTTTTTTTCACATTTTTTTTTTTAGTAAATTCGGCCACATCACATTTCCCATTATAAATATGGGGAATGCGATGTGGGTTACTGAAAAAAAAAAGTGAATTAAAGGGTTTGGAGCAGTTTTTAATGAAAACTGCTCCAAATGCCCTTTAATACATTGGAGTCAGAGGCAGAACTACCGCCAGTGCAACCAGTGCATTGCACTGGGGCCCGCCACTCTCCAGGGGCCCAAAGCATGTAATGAGTCAAACTGACTCATTACATGCCGCTGTGTGCTGCGGGCAACCTCTGCTTCACTTTAGGCTGTCTTCTGCCGCTGTGAAGTGCATCCCAGTATTCACAGCGGCGGCGAACAGCCTATAGTGAAGCAGAGGGTCAGCAGCAGCAGCGCCTCCACCAATAACACAGCGCTGCTGCGGCTCCCTCCTCCACCTCCCTCCTCCTCCTTCTCTCCTGCCCGGGAATCGTGATCAGAAGCTGCACGAGGAGCCTGAGCCAGCGGAGAGGGCAAGTTTCTTTTTCTTTCTCTCTCTCTCTCTCTCTCTCTCTCTCTCTTTCTCTCTCTCTTTCTCCATGTGCAAAAAGTGGGAATCTGCCGCAATGTGTAAAAAAGGGGGAATCTGTCTGCCGCAATGTGTAAAAAAGGGTGAATCTGCCTGCCGCAATGTGTAAAAAAGGGGGACGCTGCCTGCCGCAATGTGTAAAAAGGGGACGCTGCCTGCCGCAATGTGTAAAAAGGGGACGCTGCCTGCCGCAATGTGTAAAAAGGAGACACTGTCTGCCGCAATGTGTAAAAAGGGGACGCTGTCTGCTGCAATGTGTAAAAAGGGGGACGCTGTCTGCCGCAATGTGTAAAAAGGGGACGCTGTCTGCCGCAATGGGTAAAAAGGGGATGCTGTCCGCCGTAAGGTGTAAAAGGGAACGCCGTCCGCCGTAAGGTGTAAAAGGGTCTCTACTGGTGTAGTGGTGCTACTGTGCGGCGTAATTTGAATAATGGAGACTACTGTGCACCGTTTTATGAATTGGTATTATTTTGTGGCCACACCCCTATGTATTTTTGCACGCGCTACGGCGCGCACTGCCCCTGTTTTGCATGCAGGGGTGGGGCTCCGATGCCGTTTCTTGCACACAGTGCTAAAATGTCTAGTTACGGCACTGTTGCTAGGTATCCATTTCTCTGGCCCTGTGCAGGTCCCCCTCACCAGATCCTCTCCAGGGGTGAGGGGGTGGACTTGGATGGGATGAGGGGGGGGGGGGGGGGGGGCACCTGGGCCCACCGCTCGCTAGTTCCGCCACTGATTGGAGTGATACTAAAATAATGTGAAAAGGGTGTGAAAAAGTGAAAACAGTGTAAAAATAATGTTAATAAATAGGCCTCTAAGCCTTAAAAAGTGATAAAGTGGAGAGTTATAAAGTAACAGCCAATAAGCTCCTAACTGTCAATTTTCAAACACAGCCTGTAACATGCCAGTTGGGAGCTGATTGGCTGGTACTTTATCTCCCTCCACTTTATCTCTCTCCAGTACATCTTAGTACATCTCCCCCAGAGGAAGGAAAAGGTTCATGCATAGTGTGAAACGCCATGGACTGATCTATGGAAACTGGTGCACGGGATAAAGGTGCTGTAATTTATACAGGCATGACAGACATTTGATTTCATTTTCGAAACCCTACTTGGAAAAGGACAGCTTGAATCTGTTTGGTTGCTACGGGTAACAGCACCATTCTCCTATCTACCAGTTTTCCGGGATGTCACCCTTTGATCCCCAGGAGCGAATAGGAAGGAAAGGAATAGGTAGAACCTGATTGTAACCCAGCAGTGACAATATAGAGAGAGACAGGTGCTCTGCCCGTCTTTAGATCAGTGTTCCCATAGGCAGCGCTGGAAGATCAATGTCTCCAGCAGGAATGCCCGTGGGTAATACCAGCAATCACTGCCAGCTCCATCCAACCACATAATCCTCTGTATTATTGTGCATAAGGCGACGTTATTCCGCATGGAGGATTACCTGAGCACACTAATCCTGTACACCTGCCGCCAGCGTCTTACATGCAGGTATCTGACACCCAGAAGTCAGGACTATAGGCCGGTCTGACACACGACTGGCTTATGGGTGATACTGGATGTTGCGGTGTTATCCTATGCTCTGGGCGAGGACGGTGCTGCATCTATGTCTTTAACGCAAACATGACTTTGAATATTTCCTTTGGCTCCATTGTTCATTCCACTAAGGGCCCAATGCTGCGAAATGCACAAGCGTTCGCAGCCCTGCTATGCTAAAATACACTCCCCATAGGCGGCGTCAGGATGATTGCACCAGCAGCAAAAAGTTTCTACGTGCGAACAACTCGGAATGACCCCCTCAGAGTTAATCGCAGCAGAAAATTTGTTGGCAGGTGGGCAAAACCATGTGCACTGCAGGGGGGGGGGAGGGCAGATGTAATATGTGCAGAGAGAGTTAGATTTGGGTGGGGTGTATTCAAACTGAAATCTAAATTGCAGTGTAAAAATAAAAAATAAAGCAGCCAGTATTTACCCTGCACAGAAACAATATAACCCACCCATATCTAACTCTCTCTGCACATGTAAGATCTGCCCCACCCGCAGTGCACATGATGGGGGGTCATTCCGAGTTGTTCGCTCGCTAGCAGTTTTTAGCAGTCGTGCAAACGCTAAGCCGCCTCCCACTGGGAGTGTATTTTAGCTTAGCAGAAGTGCGAACGAAAGGATCGCAGAGCGGCTACAAAATAATATTGTGCAGTTTCAGAGTAGCTTCAGATTTACTCAGCGCTTGCGATCACTTCAGACTGTTCAGTTCCTGTTTTGATGACACGAACACGCCCTGCGTTCGCCCAGCCACGCCTGCGTTTTTCCTGGCACGCCTGCGTTTTTCCGAACACTCCCTGAAAACGGTCAGTTGACACCCAGAAACGCCCACTTCCTGTCAATCACTCTGCGGCCAGCAGTGCGACTGAAAAGACCTTGTGTGAAACTACATCGGCAGTTGTGAAAGTACGTCGCGCGTGCGCATTGCGCCGCATACGCATGCGCAGAAGTGCCATTTTTTTTGTATCAACGCTGCGCAGCGAACATTTTCAGCTAGCGATCAACTCGGAATGACCCCCATGGTTTTGGCCAATTGCTAACAAATTTGCTGCTGCGATCATCTCTGAATTACCCCCTAAGTCTACAGACACCATTGGATTCTGAATTGTTCATCTATAACGCTCTGTGATTATATCATTGTGTTGTATTCTAATGTGGTGCAGTGCTCGAATAAAAGATATTTTTTATAAAATGTAGTAATAATAATATTAATAAATGTGGAGAATTTTCTGATGTTTCAGATCAACAAATATAGTTATCATTTAATTCATATATATTCTGCGTCATACTTCATAGTAGGATTTCACAGGAACCGGCCATTTGCTGTCTGTAACAGTATATTGTGTCAGTATTGTGTACATAGAGTCTCGAACACCTAATTAGGGGATTATTCAGGTTTGTTAGCAAACAAAAAAAGTTAGCAATTGGGCAAAACCATGCTGCACTGCAGGCAGGACCGGTTCTAGACTATGTGGAGCCCAGGGCGAAAATTTTCATTTGGCGCCCCCTTGACTTTTTTTTTTACCCAGATTGCATACTTTTTCCTGAAGTTTTGCAACTTAATTCAGTAATGGTGTACTAAATTCTTGGGATTATTATTTTAACTGACCCTTCTATACCCCACACTACATCCCTGACCCCTCTATATCCTACACAACATCACTGACCCCTGTATACCCTACTCCCCATCACTGCCCCCAGTACTGCCAGATACACATAATGCCCCCAGTATAGTACCAGATACACATAATGCCCCCATTATAGCGCCAGATACACATAATGCCCCCAGTATAGTGTCAGATACATATAATACCCCCAGTATAGTGCCAGATACATATAATACCCCCAGTATAGTGCCAGATACACATAATCCCTGTTCCCCACGCAAGCCCGCTCTCCTGCATTCCCTGCTTCTTACACATGCCCCCGCCCCGCATTACCTGCTCCTTAGATATGCCCCCCCCTGTAATCCCTGCTCCCTACATATGCCCCACACTAAAGAGGGCTGCACACACTTAGTGCTGAGATATCCCCCTATAGAAGAATGGAGGTCCAGCAGCATCAGGGTAAGGAGTGTGGAGGTGCAACACAAGTGTCCAGATGATAGCAGGAACAGGCCACTGAAGGACACCAGGCTGGGAACTGCCAGCCAAGGTGCATAAGAAGCAGCAGCCAGAGAGAAGAGAATCCCGGAGGGAGAAGGAAGCAGGCAGCGCTCCAGACCCGCCACTTCCGGTCCGGACAGCAGAGTGCAGCACCACGGGCGGCTTTCTCTTTCGTTGGGTGTCTGGGCACACAGCACAGGGCTCCGTGCACTGGGCCTAATTCAGACCTGACTGCTGCTGTGCTGCAAATTTGCAGAGGGCTGCGATAAAATAGTCGCCGCTCAGGGAGAGGGAAAACCTGCCCATCGCAGCGATGTTGATCGCATATGTACTAACATATGCGCTCAACATTGCAATGCGGTGTCGGAGGCCCCCCGCGATACCTGTGAGGTGGTGTGCGTACGGGGGGGGGGGGCAGTGGGGGGGGGGGGTCTCCTCAGCTGCCGGGAAGCAGGCAGTAGGCTGTCCCCGGCTCCTCCTACTCCTCCCTGCAGCCAGAAGGACCTCCGGCTGCGTTACTTGGGGGGAGGAGTAGTTTACCTTCCGGGTCCAGGCTTCCTGCAGGAAGGTATGCCAGGGGGAAGGGGGGTCGGCGTCTGCTGCGGAGGCGGCGGGTTGTGGCGGCTGGCGATAAGAGGCCCATAGGCAAGTAATATATTCAGAAAATATACCGTATATACCGTATGAACAGTATATATATATATATATTTATACAGAGAGAATATACACTGTACAGCAAGTGATGTGTGTGACTGTCTCCGTGCACTATCCTACGAGTGATGGAAGACAGGGGAGGCTCCAGGGGAACAAGAAAGTGAAGATCATGGAGACAGTATAGGTAAGTGCTGCAGAACACAGTCACAGTGCCACTGCCCCCTCCAGTAATGAGCTGAGTCTGACGGAGTGAGCGGGCAAGCGCCGGGGTGACAGCGGCCGCGCCCTCAGGCCACAGCGCCTCGGACGCTTGCCCTGCTTGCCCGCCCATAGATCCGCCCCTGACTGCAGGTGGGGCAGATGTAACATGTGCAGAGAGAGTTAGATTTGGGTGGGGTGTATCAAACTGAAATCTAACTTGCAGTGTAAAAATAAAGCAGCCAGTATTTACCCTGCACAGAACCCACCCAAATCTAACTCTCTCTGCACATGTTACATCTGCCCCACATGCAGTGCAGCATGGTTTTGCCCAATTGCTAACTTTTTTAGTGTGCTAACAAACCTGAATAAGGCTTTAGGTTGTCTATGTCAACTAATCGTAATTAGTGCCCCTCATGCTGCTGGATATGCGCCAGTACACCCGGTCATGTAATGGAAGAAAGGCATTTTCACAAAGGAGACAACGTCTTCCATTTTAATTGATTGTCCAGTATTATAATATGTATACAAATTATATCTATTAGAAACATTTTCAATATTTGCCACTTATAAGCTTTAACAGAAACGTCTGTCATCAAATTCTAAGCCACGCTATCTATTCTCCCTCCAGGGGGGTCGTGGACCCCCAAGAGGGAGAAAAGGTGTCGGTATGCCGGCTGTCGGGATTCCAGCGCCGGTATACTGTGCGCCGGGTTCCCAACAGCCGGCAACCTAAATACCACCCCATTTTATGTATCTATCTCCCCCCTCGCGAGCTTTAACTTCCATTACTTTTCATTCTTTAGAGTCATTACTATGGGGATCATTCCGAGTTGATCGCTAGCTGCAGTTGTTCGCAGCGCAGCGATCAGGCTAAGAATCAGCATTTATGCGCATGTGTGTGCCCCGCAATGCGCACGCGCGTCGTACGGGTACAAAGCCCGTTGTGGTTGTGCACAGGTTCTAGCAAAGTTTTCACTCGCACTGACGGCCGCAAGAATATTGACAGGAAGGGGGCGTTTCTGGGTGTCAACTGACCGTTATCAGGGAGTGTTTGCAAAAACGCAGGCGTGTCTGAAAAAGCGCAGGCGTGGAAATCCGGACACGAATAGGCTGAAGTGATCGCAAGCGCTGAGTAGGTTCAGAGCTACTCAGAAACTGCACAAACTGTTTTTGCAGAGCTCGGCTGCACAGGCGTTCACACTTCTGCTAAGCTCAAATACACTCCCAGTGGGCGGCGGCATAGCGTTTGCACGGCTGCTAAAACTAGCCAGCGAGCGATCAACTCAGAATAAGGGCCTATGTTGTTTATTAATTGGGGAGCTTAATTTACTGCCTATGTACCAAGGTGCATCCAAGGCCTATAGCACGTAGGGCGGGGGGACCCATACACTAAAAGACAGAGCTATAATCATACTTGCTTACACTCCCCTGGAATGGCCGGAAGACTCCAGAAAAATTACACTGTACCTGTACCCACTGACTGCCCAGCAATTACACTCAGTGGCGGATCCAGGGGGGGGGGGGGGGCACTCGGGCCCGTGCCCTTCCCCCCCCCCCCGCTTGTGTCACTGAGACACGCTGCCGCTCAGTCCGGCGGCAGCATGTCTCAGCTGTCAGGAGGAGAGCGCGGCTATCTGGCAGCGTGTAGCGGACTTCAAACCAGCCGCCGGTTCGTGAGCCAATCAGAGCTCGCGGACCGGCAGCCAATCAGGAGCCGCCGGTCCGCAAGCTCTGATTGGCTCACGAACCGGCGGCTAGTTTGAAGTCCTACACGCCACCGCCACCGGCGCCAGACATAGCCGCTGCAGCACTGCTGTGGGGGCATTTGTATACCTGCTGTGGGGGGCATTTGTATACCTGGCACTGTGAGGGCAATTGTATACCTGGCACTGTGGGGGCAATTGTATACCTGGCACTGTGGGGGTAATTGTTTACCTGGCACTGTGGGAACATTTGTTTACCTGGCACTGTGGGGGCATTTTTTCGATCTGGCACTGTAGGGGCAGCTGTGGATCTGGCACTGTAGGGGCATTTTTGGATCTGGCACTGTAGGGGCATTTTTGGATCTGGCACTGTGGGGGCATTTGTGGATCTGGCACTGTGGGGGCATTTGTGGATCTGGCACTGTGGGGGCATTTTTGGATCTGGCACTGTGGGGGCATTTTTGGATCTGGCACTGTGGGTGCAATTGTGGATTTGGCACTGTGGGTGCAATTGTGGATCTGGCACTGTGGGTGCAATTGTGGATTTGGCACTGTGGGTGCAATTGTGGATCTGGCACTGTGGGTGCAATTGTGGATTTGGCACTGCACTATTGGGGGCATATGTCTGTGTATCACGTCTCATTTTAATTGGCCACACTCACTAAATGACTGGGGGCATTACTACAGGCAACATTACTACTGGGGGCAATACGGGCATTGCATAAGGGGCACCACTACTATGGGGTCTATATAAGTGGCACTACCAGTACAGGGGACATTGCATAATGAGCGCTACAACTGTGGGCATTGTATAAGAAGCGCCACCTCACATGCACCGAAGCCGCACGCAAATGTACTTGCCCCTTCCATGGTGCCCCCCCTATCATTTTCTTCTGGATCCGCCCCTGATTACCCTGTATCTGTACCCCCTGACTGCCTGTAGGCTGCACCACCCTGCTTCCCCCACTCACCTGTGGCTCCGAAGACAACAATCACCTTTTTCCCAGACATAGTGAGAGAGGATGTATCCCAGGAAGCAGAGGAACTGGATATACAGCACAGCCCGGGCCACCCCCTCCCCCTCCCCCTCACTCTCAGCAGCAGCACAATATCATTGTGACTCAGCAATGCCTGCAGGCGGGGAGGGGGCTGTCAGGGAGGGGGGGGGGACTGAGTCCAAGAGAACAGCCCCTGCTCCTAAGACCGAGTGAGCCCCTGGCACTCCCAGCAGTCAGCAGCCGATCACATTATCCATGACGCGCATCGTTCATCATTGGTGAATACACACTGAGCGATATGAACGATTTATCGTTCATTACTGAACGAGATCGTTCATATCGGCCGCACACATCGGCAAGTGTGTAGGGGCCATAACATGTATCCTCCGCTACTTCTACACTAAAGGGGAAAATAAATTGCATTTTTTCAGTGCATGGGGGTTAATATATATACACATCCGTTGTAGTATAGTTATTTATTAACATTTACTGATATATCGCCAGCATACGCTGCTGCACTCTACAGTTGGGAACAAAACAGTAATAAAACAAGACTGGGCAATAACAGGCAGAGGGCCAGATGTACTAAGGGGCCTATTTATCACCACCCGCATCCAAGGATGCAGATGTGAGGTGATAAAATCGCCCGAATCCGCACTGCGAGCAAGCTCTGTCCCTGCAATGCCTGTCCGCAGCATCATCGGGGTATTTTTCGGGAAAAATACCCCGATGTCCTGCTGCTCATGAGCTACCACCGCCGTCATCGCAGCTACCACCGCCACCGGGTCGACTCCCCCTCTCACGCCGTGGACCCCCCCCCCCCCCAGCACGGTAAATATTCTTGCAAGTTCAGGGCGCATGATCCTGTGCGCTGCTGTTACCCCCGGTGCTGTAAAGTGAGCTGCTGTTTTGCAGCATCAATTTACTGCTCCGGGGATCACAGGGCAGCACATGGAGGACCCCGGCGCCCGGAAGCCCGCAGCGGAGCACAGACCAACGGCTCCTGGTGGTTTTTTTACTTTTTTTTTTTTTTTACCAGTGATCAGCTTGTGTGTCCATCGAACACACAGAGCTGATCACACTGGCCGGGTCCCGCACAGCTTTCTCTGCCAGGGGGCAGAGAAAGCTGGGCAAATGCCTGCCCATCGCATTGCTGCCCTGTGATCTCGCCAGCCTGAGCTGGAGTTAATATCACAGGGCACACTGCAATTTTTTTTCACATTTTTTTTGTTGTAAATTCGGCCACATCACATTTCCCATTATAAATATGGGGAATGCGATGTGGGTTACAAAAAAAAAAAAAGTGAATTAAAGGGTTTGGAGCAGTTTTTAATGAAAACTGCTCCAAATGCCCTTTAATACATTGGAGTCAGAGGCAGAACTACCGCCAGTGCAACCAGTGCATTGCACTGGGGCCCGCCACTCTCCAGGGGCCCAAAGCATGTAATGAGTCAAACTGACTCATTACATGCCGCTGTGTGCTGCGGGCAACCTCTGCTTCACTTTAGGCTGTCTTCTGCCGCTGTGAAGCTTATCCCAGTATTCACAGCGGCGGCGAACAGCCTATAGTGAAGCAGAGGGTCAGCAGCAGCAGCGCCTCCACCAATAGCACAGCGCTGCTGCGGCTCCCTCCTCCACCTCCCTCCTCCTCCTTCTCTCCTGCCCGGGAATCGTGATCAGAAGCTGCACGAGGAGCCTGAGCCAGCGGAGAGGGTAAGTTTCTTTCTTTTTCTTTCTCTCTCTTTCTCTCTCTCTCTCTCTTTCTCTCTCTCTTTCTCCATGTGCAAAAAGTGGGAATCTGCCGCAATGTGTAAAAAAGGGGGAATCTGTCTGCCGCAATGTGTAAAAAAGGGGGAATCTGCCTGCCGCAATGTGAAAAAAAGGGGGAATCTGCCTGCCCAATGTGTAAAAAAGGGGGACGCTGCCTGCCGCAATGTGTAAAAAGGGGACGCTGCCTGCCGCAATGTGTAAAAAGGAGACACTGTCTGCCGCAATGTGTAAAAAGGGGACGCTGTCTGCCGCAATGTGTAAAAAGGGGGACGCTGTCTGCCGCAATGTGTAAAAAGGGGACGCTATCTGCCGCAATGTGTAAAAAGGGGATGCTGTCCGCCGTAAGGTGTAAAAGGGGACGCCGTCCGCCGTAAGGTGTAAAAGGGTCTCTACTGGTGTAGTGGTGCTACTGTGCGGCGTAATTTGAATAATGGAGACTACTGTGCACCGTTTTATGAATTGGTATTATTTTGTGGCCACACCCCTATGTATTTTTGCATGCGCTACGGCGCGCACTGCCCCTGTTTTGCATGCAGGGGTGGGGCTCCGATGCCGTTTCTTGCACACAGTGCTAAAATGTCTAGTTACGGCACTGTTGCTAGGTATCCATTTCTCTGGCCCTGAGCAGGTACCCCTCACCAGATCCTCTCCAGGGGTGAGGGGGTGGACTTGGATGGGATGAGGGGGGGGGCAAAGCATTTTGTTGCACCTGGGCCCACCGCTCGCTAGTTCCGCCACTGATTGGAGTGATACTAAAATAATGTGAAAAGGGTGTGAAAAAGTGAAAACAGTGTAAAAATAATGTTAATAAATAGGCCTCTAAGCCTTAAAAAGTGATAAAGTGGAGAGTGATAAAGTAACAGCCAATCAGCTCCTAACTGTCAATTTTCAAACACAGCCTGTAACATGCCAGTTGGGAGCTGATTGGCTGGTACTTTATCTCCCTCCACTTTATCTCTCTCCAGTACATCTTAGTACATCTCCCCCAGAGGAAGGAAAAGGTTCATGCATAGTGTGAAACGCCATGGACTGATCTATGGAAACTGGTGCACGGGATAAAGGTGCTGTAATTTATACAGACATGACAGACATTTGATTTCATTTTCGAAACCCTACTTGGAAAAGGACAGCTTGAATCTGTTTGGTTGCTACGGGTAACAGCACCATTCTCCTATCTACCAGTTTTCCGGGATGTCACCCTTTGTTCCGCAGTAGCACATAGGATGGAAAGGAATAGGTAGAACCTGATTGTAACCCAGCAGTGACAATATAGAGAGTGACAGGTGCTCTGCCCGTCTTTAGATCAGTGTTCCCATTGGCAGCGCTGGAAGATCAATGTCTCCAGCAGGAATGTCCGTGGGTAATACCAGCAATCACTGCCAGCTCCATCCAACCACATAATCCTCTGTATTATTGTGCATAAGGCGACGTTATTCCGCATGGAGGATTACCTGAGCACACTAATCCTGTACACCTGCCGCCGGTGTCTTACATGCAGGTATCCCACACCCAGAAGTCAGGACTATAGGCCGGTCTGACACACGACTGGCTTATGGGTGATACTGGATGTTGCTGTGTTATCCTATGCTCTGGGCGAGGACGGTGCTGCATCTATGTCTTTAACGCAAACATGACTTTGAATATTTCCTTTGGCTCCATTGTTCATTCCACTAAGGGCCCAATTCCGACCCGTTCCGACGCAGCGGTTCTTCGCTGCGGTGTGAACGGGTTGGAAATGCGCGGCAGCTGCATTGCGCACGCGCATTGTTGCCTGGTGACGATCGTCGCCGGGCAACGACGCCGCCAACGAGAAATGTGATTGCAGCGGCGATCGCAAGAAGACTGACAGGCGGGAGGCGTTCCGGGGCGGATACTCACCGTTTTCCAGGCGTGGTGAGTCCAACGCAGGCAGATCCAGGCGTTTGGAGGCTGGATGTCTGACGTCAGGACCGGGAATTTCATCGCTGGATCCGTCGCACTGGGTGAGTAACTGCAGCCCTGGTCTTGTTTTGCACAAAACTTATTTAGCATAGCAGAGCTGCACAAGCGATCACAGCCCTGCTATGCTAAAATACACTCCCCATAGGCGGCGTCAGGATGATTGCACCAGCAGCAAAAAGTTTCTACGTGCGATCAATTCGGAATGACCCCCTCAGAGTTGATCGCAGCAGCAAATTTGTTGGCAGTTGGGCAAAACCATGTACACTGCAGGGGGGGGGCAGTAACATGTGCAGAGAGAGTTAGATTTGGGTGGGGTGTATTCAAACTGAAATCTAAATTGCAGTGTAAAAATAAAAAATAAAGCAGCCAGTATTTACCCTGCACAGAAACAATATAACCCACCCAAATCTAACTCTCTCTGCACATGTAAGATCTGCCCCACCCGCAGTGCACATGATGGGGGGTCATTCCGAGTTGATCGCACGCTAGCTGTTTTTAGCAGCCGTGCAAACGCTAAGCCGCCTCCCACTGGGAGTGTATTTTAGCTTAGCAGAAGTGCGAACGAAAGGATCGCAGAGCGGCTACAAAATAATATTGTGCAGTTTCAGAGTAGCTTCAGATTTACTCAGCGCTTGCGATCACTTCAGACTGTTCAGTTCCTGTTTTGATGACACGAACACGCCCTGCGTTCGCCCAGCCACGCCTGCGTTTTTCCTGGCACGCCTGCGTTTTTCCGAACACTCCCTGAAAACGGTCAGTTGACACCCAGAAACGCCCACTTCCTGTCAATCACTCTGCGGCCAGCAGTGCGACTGAAAAGACCTTGTGTGAAACTACATCGGCAGTTGTGAAAGTACGTCGCGCGTGCGCATTGCGCCGCATACGCATGCGCAGAAGTGCCATTTTTTTTGTATCAACGCTGCGCAGCGAACATTTTCAGCTAGCGATCAACTCGGAATGACCCCCATGGTTTTGGCCAATTGCTAACAAATTTGCTGCTGCGATCATCTCTGAATTACCCCCTAAGTCTACAGACACCATTGGATTCTGAATTGTTCATCTATAACGCTCTGTGATTATATCATTGTGTTGTATTCTAATGTGGTGCAGTGCTCGAATAAAAGATATTTTTTATAAAATGTAGTAATAATAATATTAATAAATGTGGAGAATTTTCTGATGTTTCAGATCAACAAATATAGTTATCATTTAATTCATATATATTCTGCGTCATACTTCATAGTAGGATTTCACAGGAAACGGCCATTTGCTGTCTGTAACAGTATATTGTGTCAGTATTGTGTACATAGAGTCTCGAACACCTAATTAGGGGATTATTCAGGTTTGTTAGCAAACAAAAAAAGTTAGCAATTGGGCAAAACCATGCTGCACTGCAGGCAGGACCGGTTCTAGACTATGCGGAGCCCAGGGCGAAAATTTTCATTTGGCGCCCCCTTGACTTTTTTTTTTACCCAGATTGCATACTTTTTCCTGAAGTTTTGCAACTTAATTCAGTAATGGTGTACTAAATTCTTGGGATTATTATTTTAACTGACCCTTCTATACCCCACACTACATCCCTGACCCCTCTATATCCTACACAACATCACTGACCCCTGTATACCCTACTCCCCATCACTGCCCCCAGTACTGCCAGATACACATAATGCCCCCAGTACTGCCAGATACACATAATGCCCCCATTATAGCGCCAGATACACATAATGCCCCCAGTATAGTGTCAGATACATATAATACCCCCAGTATAGTGCCAGATACATATAATACCCCCAGTATAGTGCCAGATACACATAATCCCTGCTCCCCACGCAAGCCCGCTCTCCTGCATTCCCTGTTTCTTACACATGCCCCCGCCCCGCATTACCTGCTCCTTAGATATGCCCCCCCCTGTAATCCCTGCTCCCTACATATGCCCCACACTAAAGAGGGCTGCACACACTTAGTGCTGAGATATCCCCCTATAGAAGAATGGAGGTCCAGCAGCATCAGGGTAAGGAGTGTGGAGGTGCAACATAAGTGTCCAGATGATAGCAGAAACAGGCCACTGAAGGACACCAGGCTGGGAACTGCCAGCCAAGGTGCATAAGAAGCAGCAGCCAGAGAGAAGAGAATCCCGGAGGGAGAAGGAAGCAGACAGCGCTCCAGACCCGCCACTTCCGGTCCGGACAGCAGAGTGCAGCACCACGGGCGGCATTCTCTTTCGTTGGGTGTCTGGGCACACAGCACAGGGCTCCGTGCACTGGGCCTAATTCAGACCTGACCGCTGCTGTGCTGCAAATTTGCGATAAAATAGTCGCCGCTCAGGGAGAGGGAAAACCTGCCCATCGCAGCGATGTTGATCGCATATGTACTAACATATGCGCTCAACATTGCAATGCGGTGTCGGAGGCCCCCCGCGATACCTGTGAGGTGGTGTGCGTACGGGGGGGGGGGCAGTGGGGGGGGTCTCCTCAGCTGCCGGGAAGCAGGCAGTAGGCTGTCCCCGGCTCCTCCTACTCCTCCCTGCAGCCAGAAGGACCTCCGGCTGCGTTACTTGGGGGGAGGAGGAATTTACCTTCCGGGTCCAGGCTTCCTGCAGGAAGGTATGCCAGGGGGAAGGGGGGTTGGCGTCTGCTGCGGAGGCGGCGGGTTGTGGCGGCTGGCGATAAGAGGCCCATAGGCAAGTAATATATTCAGAGAATATACCGTATATACCGTATGAACAGTATATATATATATATTTATACAGAGAGAATATACACTGTACAGCAAGTGATGTGTGTGGCTGTCTCCGTGCACTATCCTACGAGTGATGGAAGACAGGGGAGGCGCCAGGGGAACAAGAAAGTGAAGATCATGGAGACAGTATAGGTAAGTGCTGCAGAACACAGTCACAGTGCCACTGCCCCCTCCAGTAATGAGCTGAGTCTGACGGAGTGAGCGGGCAAGTGCCGGGGTGACAGCGGCCGCGCCCTCAGGCCACAGCGCCTCGGACGCTTGCCCGCCCATAGATCCGCCCCTGACTGCAGGTGGGGCAGATGTAACATGTGCAGAGAGAGTTAGATTTGGGTGGGGTGTATCAAACTGAAATCTAACTTGCAGTGTAAAAATAAAGCAGCCAGTATTTACTCTGCACAGAACCCACCCAAATCTAACTCTCTCTGCACATGTTACATCTGCCCCACCTGCAGTGCAGCATGGTTTTGCCCAATTGCTAACTTTTTTAGTGTGCTAACAAACCTGAATAAGGCTTTAGGTTGTCTATGTCAACTAATCGTAATTAATTAGTGCCTCTCGTGCTGCTGGATATACGCCAGTACACCCGGTCATGTAATGGAAGAAAGGCATTTTCACAAAGGAGACAACGTCTTCCATTTTACTTGATTGTCCAGTATTATAATATGTATACAAATTATATCTATTAGAAACATTTTCAATATTTGCCACTTATAAGCTTTAACAGAAACGTCTGTCATCAAATTCTAAGCCACGCTATCTATTCTCCCTCCAGGGGGGTCGTGGACCCCCAAGAGGGAGAAAAGGTGTCGGTATGTCAGGTTTCGGGATTCCAGCGCCGGTATACTGTGCGCCGGGATCCCAACAGCCGGCAACCTAAATATTACCCCATTTTATGTATCTATCTCCCCTCTCACGAGGTTTAACTTCCATTACTTTTCTTTCTTTAGAGTCATTACTATGGGGATCATTCCGAGTTGATCGCTAGCTGCAGTTGTTCGCAGCGCAGCGTTCAGGCTACAAATCGGCATTTCTGCGCATGTGTGTGCCCCGCAATGCGCACGCACGGCGTATGGGTACAAAGTCAGTTCTGGTTGTGCACAGGTTCTTGCGAAGTTTTCAGTTGCAATGACGGCCGCAAGAAGATTGACAGGAAAGGGGCGTTACTGGGTGCAAAAACGCAGGCGTGGCTGAAAAAAACGCAGGCGTGGCTGGGCGTTTGCTGGGCGGGTGTATGACGTCAAATCCGGACATGAATAGGCTGGAGTGATCGCAAGCGCTGAGTAGGTTCAGAGCTACTCTGAAACTGCACAAACTGTTTTTGCAGAGCTCGGCTGCACATGCGTTCACACTTCTGCTAAGACAAAATAAACTCCCCAGTGGGCGGCGGCATAGCGTTTGCACGGCTGCTAAAACTAGCTAGCTAGCGATCAACTCGGAATGAGGGACTATGTTGTTTATTAATTGGGGAGCTTAATTTGTTGCCTATGTACCAAGGTGCACTTACACTCCCCTGGAATGGCAGAAAGACTCCAGAAAATCGGATGGCGCTCCTAGTCCCCAGGAGAGATGGCCAGTCTCCAGGAGATGGGTGAAGGGAGCTCACCCGTCGGTGATGATGCGATTCACGTCGAATCACGTCACAGTAGCCCCGCCCACCGCTGTACAATGCCAATAATCTTGGCATTCCATAGCAGGGGCGTGGCCATGAAGATGTTATCTCGCATCCACCCCCCTACACAACCCACTTTTGCCGCATCACACCACCACACCGCCCCTTATGTTAAGCCACACCCCCACACCGACTCCTGCTGTCAGCCTGAGAGTCGACATCTATGGGCGTAATATTAAGAAATCATTAAAGACAGGGGCTTATTTATCAATGAGGGATAAAACTTGTTGTGTATGATAATTGGTGCTCCAGCCAATCAGCTCCCAACTGTCATGTGTTCAGCTCCCAACTGTCATGTGTTGAATCACGGATTTAATACATTTGTCTAATTGACAGGTTTTGTCCATTTTCCAGTGTTTGGGAGCAAATGGTGGATTGTCATTTGCTCTCATCCATTACCAGATATTCATTCCTACCAGCCAGATCTGGTAGATAATTACATACCTCCCAACGTCTAGCTTTCTCAGAATGGGCCTCCAAAAAAGGGGGCATGTCCTTGAGTGGGCGTGTCCACTGCCGGTGTGGGTGTGGCCTCACGGCACAACATCTATTCAGCGTTCGCCCGCTGCTTTTGCAGAGCAGCGGTGATCACATGCTCTCCCAACTCCCCACCACCACTGCCGTAGGAACACTGCAGGCCACAGCTGGGACAGTGTCCAAATAGCCGGACCGTTCCGCTGGAATCGGGACAGATGGGAGGTATGCAATTGTATAGTGCATGCCCAGCTTTAGCCTAATCTGGAAGTGCCGCAAATCACTATGGGACTGGTAAATCTCCCAGAAGGAGGAGTGGGGGGGGGGGGGGGGGGGGGGGTTTGTAGATGCCGAAGTTGCTGCAGATCACTTGTGAATAAACGCCAGGCAGCCGGTGTGAAAAAGGTGCATAGGTTATTCTCCGTGCCATTCATGATAGTGCTTAACCTTTAACCTGTCAGCTAGTGACAGTCAGATAACAGAGTCTACTGATCACCACAGAATGTGACCTGCCTGCTCAATGTTAGGAGATATGTGAGCTCCGCCCGGCTTCTGTCTCTGCACTTTTCAACTTCAGACATGATCGGGACCTATTTACTAAACCTTTGAGGGAGAGAAATAACGTACCAGCCAATCAACACCTGCCATGTTACAGGCTGTGTCTGAAAAAAAATGACAGTTAGGAGCTGATTGGTTTGTACCAAGGGTGGACTGGACCACTGGATCAGCACGTATGTTCCCGCTTGGAAGGTTCTTCTGCCGGGCCGGCTCACCCTGCCTGCTGGCCTGGGCTGACTAATGTGTGTGCATGGCCAGTTGCTGCACTTCCAGGATTTGCAAGCATTCCCGGGGTGCCGTTAGCATCGCTGGGGCTCACACTTTATAAATCACCTTGTACAGTAAATAAGTGAAGTGGGACAGCGCTGCAATGGGGTATTGGAGGGACCAAAAATAGATTGAGAGATGGTTCGATCTAGGGATGACCATTGACCATCGATGATTCCTAATCATTGATGGTTTATGTCCGATGTCGAATGCTTTCGCCCATCAACGGTAGAGAACCAGATGGTTTCCCTCCATCGATGGCACAGGATTAATGAATTTTTTATTTTTTTTGCAAGGTGCAGGGACACGGAGCATAGATCCGCCCCCGAGACCAATGAAGCCCCACCCCCTGGCTGTGATTGGCCTGCTGGTCATTCACTGAAAAACAGGGATGACCATCGATGGTCGAATTAAGTTTTAAAATATTCAAACATTTGAATCTCCTGCGGATCTACCATACAATTTAAAAGCAGATAGGATTCATTTTAATGTTGTAATGCTGCAGAATCTTCCACAAAACTGATGGAATTTGTTTTTATATATGGACTAGTTACCAGCCTGTCACAATGACACAACAACATAACATTAATGTCAGCGCCAGTGGCTGTGCGCTCCCCGTCTCTGGCAGATTCACATCAGTCTACACCAAGGGTTCTCAAACTTTTATACTCTAGGACCCCATTTTTCAATAAAAATTACTACAGGACCCCAGCAAGTTACTGCAGAATCACGTGTCCTTACATGTGTGTTTAAATAAATTCACGTGAATTATAAGTTTAAACCCCCTGTGAAATGTTTGGGAGAGAAGCAGAGGGTGACCGGAGACAGTGGGTGATGGGGAAGCAGTGGGTTTCCGGAGGAGGCCGTAAGTGACAGGGGGACACAGTGCGTGACAAGGGGATGCAGTTGTTGATGGGAGGCAGGGGGTGACAGGGAAAGGCAGAGGGTGGCAGAGGAAGATAGTAGGAAACAAAGAGTGATGGGAAGGCAGGAAGAGACAGCGGGTGGCAGGGAAAGGAAAAAAAAGGTGGAAGAGAGAGGCAGCGGGTGGCATTTGTACTCTCCAACCACCTCCCGGCGGTCACAGCACCCGTACCAGTTAACTTAAGGCCAAAATCATCAGCCTGAGCCAATGCAATCCACTACTCCAAGATGAGATGGGAGCCACGACCTGCAGATTGAGCACCACTGGTCTACAATAATCTCCACCAATTACCCTGTGGGGGATATATTTGCCAAAGGCCGATCTTCATCAAAAAGGTTTTTTTTTAATAGATCTAAATCAGTTTTGGGTTTTTGGGGCTAAAACCCAAATTTTCCATTCTAGCATCATTTTTGTATATAATTTTTATAAAATGTTATAAAATAGTACCTCTTTCAGACAAAAGCCAGGTGGAAGTCCCAGCTTCACCCCCCCCCCCCCCCCCCCCCCCCATGGGTAGGATTCCAGTCCCAGTCCTGTACCCCCTTTCAGACAGAAAAACAAATCACCAGGGCAACAATCCTAGAACTTCGGCCCTGATCAAATGCTGGGTCGAAGTCGCAGGATTTTTGACCCAAGTTGACCCTTTTGCGGAGAAGTAGTACCAGGGTTGGCCCACAAAAAAAACAGACCCAAATGCATTACCCTGCAATTTGTTTTCCTGACTGAAAGGGGTATGAATGCGTGTTATTAGCCCTGGAAACACAACATTGATTTAGATCAATTTCCGTCAATTTGAAATAGATATTCATTGATGGAAATGGATCTTTAGTAAATATACCCCTGGGATTCTACTCCCAACATTAGGGACAGTTTCTACTACCTGTGTGCTCAGTACTGACTCCAACTTGTCCAATTATTGGATCTGGTACAGTATCTGGGAAATGAGGACACCGTTTAATACTTACCATGCCAAGCTATAAATAATATACCAATACATTTTGCTAATATCTCCCTTTGTCAAGCGTTAGAGCTACCTTGAAGCTTTCACCACTAGATGGCACTGGCACCCATCTTAAAGTGGGTCAGACAAACCTTTGATACTATTAGAATTATCCTTTATTTAGTTTAGCACCAACATATGATGCCCTTATCTGGTATTTCAGTACAGTTGATGAGATGAAACACAGTGAACACTGAATACTTTGTAATCATTTTTACAATGGAATTTCAGGCTTGCTGAAAATGCTGCCATTGAATGAAATTTTTTTTTTTTTTTTTTTATAAGCTTTGTAAAAAAAACAACAACAATTTTTAAAGAAAACTAAATGTTACAAGTTATTAAAGCTTTCCTTGTTCTCCTCCATCCACTGCTGGAACGTTTTGGTATTGGGGTTGAGTTTGCGTGTAAGCTTCACATCCCGGTCGGGTTTCGTCAGGTAGAAGCGGAACATATCGGCCAATTCATGCGCTCCTGGGAAGCCCCGTTTCTCGTACTCCTCAGGGGAGATCTGTAGGCAAAGCAGCACAAAGTAACAGGTTTAGCGACTGTTTTTTGTTTGTTTGTTTTTTTACAATGAGAGTGAGCGAGATAAAAGGGACATTAGGGATGGAGGAACCTGTGCAATACATTCCCCGGACAGGCAGCGGTGAGGACTGCTACAAAAGAAACAGATGCCTGGGACAAAATAAGTATAAAGACTTGCATTGCCCATCCCAGCAAAGGCAGTGGATGGGAACAGGTCAGGGTTCCAGTCAGTGGTGCAAGTAAACATTTTTTCTTAGTGGTACTCATAGTAAAAATGGGCGTGGTCACATGTCATGAGGGGGCGTGGTCCCACAAAACTAGGGGAGTTGGCTACATGACAATAGGGGCATGGCCACATTATGCCACACACCGTAACGCCCATTCCACATTATGCCACACACCGTAACGCCCATTACACATTATGCCACACCGTAATGCCCATTCCACATTATGCCACCGTAACGCCCATTCCACATTATGCCACACACCGTAACGCCCATTCCACATTATGCCACACACCGTAATGCCTATTACATATTATGGCACACACAGTTATGCCACCGACACCATTTTATGTCCCAAACACAAAAATGCCCCTTATAAATTATACCCCAGCGGTGGGCTGGTGGTACTGCATACCACCACCATATTTCTTAATGGTACTCTGTACCACCATACTTTCAGCACTGGGGTTCCTCCATCCTGTGCTAGGTGTACCCCCATAAGTGGAAATTGTAGGGGCACTTCAACGCGGTTACATTAAACATGAAAATACCTGCTGCAGACCCTCCGTTCGTGTCGGCAGCCACAATCCCCATGGGTTTCTATGGGGGGGGGGAGAGGGGGATGCGATGCGGTCAGATTTACCAAGCTCCAGAATGCGAAGCATTCCCAAGCTTGGTCCCCGCAGTGAACGCTGTAGCCTATGGCCCACGCTTCATATAATTAGCCAGCAGAGGGTTCCCCTGGTAAAATTCCATATTATTACCATGCAGCCTGTTGCACCGCTCCTTCCCCTCCACCTATTGTGCATCGGAGCTGCGTTCTATTCAGCACCTGAGTATTACATATGGAATACCATACAGGATTCCTAGGGTTCAGAGGTCAGGACACTCACCTTGGTGTCTCGGATGGGCTTGCCGGTGACCTTCGACATTATCTCTGCATATTGTTGAATTGTTAACTTATCTCCGCTAAGCCCGATGTTCTTCCCAATATACTCCGATGGATTCTTCAGGATGCTGCAGACAGCTGGACCCACATCCGCCACTGAGAACCCGTCCATCGGCACATCACCCATGGGAATATCTAGAATGAAGAACACCGGCATTTCATGAGAAACTTGGAGACTGGAATCTGCTGTCCTACTGTCATCCATTAACAAGATCTGGTTATCCGGCAGAAGCCCCGAGAGTGTTCGTGGTCTGCTCCGTGGTCCCAAACTCTTGATTTTATAGGTCTGCTCAGGGAGCCACCTTTCATACAACAGTCACAGGCCACGGCCATTGCACTAGTGTCAGCCTTTAACGAGCGTCCACAAATCATTACACGTTCTAGCTGGGCTCCACAGAATCGCTTTGGGTTTACACTGGTGCGCCTAGATGCTCCACTTAAACTACACCACGGTGCCCACCTACCCTCCCGCTGTTAGGGTGGGTCTTTAGGACATTAGGCTTGGAGTTTTTTTTTTGTTTGTTTTTTTACACTGGATAAACTGCACCTAGATAAATGGTTATCCATTGAGTGCATCTGGAAAGCACAAATTGTGTCTTTTTTAATCGTTGGAGACCTGACCTCCACCAACTAAGAGCTGGAGCAAAAGTCAAGTGTTTTTGTACTAATCCTCCCAGGAAGGAATGAAGGTGCATACACACGGTGCGATGTAACCTTACAATTTTGAGTATATAGTCAAAATCGTAAGGAAAGTCAGTGCAAATCGCACCGTGTGTACAGAGCTTGCAATACAGAAGCACGCTCCCATGGGGTCAATATCGGGGATCATTACGAAATTCCGCCGGACGGGATCCCGACCGGCACAATCCCGACAGGGGGCGAGTGCAACGCAGCCCCTTGCGGGCACACTAATTTATTCTCCCTCCATGGGTGTCGTGGACACCCACAGAGGGAGAATATGTCGGGATTGTGCCAGTCAGGATTCCGGTGTCGGTATTCCGACCGCATCCCCAATATTGCAAGAAAAGAGACTGTGCAGGTAAGCCAATCTGGACTATATTGTGTACCATCTACTACATAGTATAGTCAAAATTGGCACTTAGTCAAAATCTCAAGTAAAAATAGTCCGTATCGGTGGTTCAGGGATCCGGGGAAGTCAAAATCAAAGATAGTCAAAATCTCACCACGGTTAGGGTTAATCTCACCTTAACCCTACGGTTTCACCAAAAAACGTCTGTGCCTCCACAAAATTTCAGCCACCTTGCTCTTTACCTACGCATACTTTGGAATACGGTTGGCCGTGGACCATCAATGGTTAGCAATCAATGGTTTGATGGGGAGGTTAGATGGTATTACCATTGATGGCAGACCACTGATGGTGCACATCTTTGGTAGAGGTCCAATGGTGAGTGCATACGGGATGCGGTCACATTACCGGCAGTCAGGATCCCGGCGGTAACGATGCTAATGCCGGAATCCCGACTGCTGGCAATGTAGACGATCCAAATGCCGACACACAGGGACTATTCCCACTCGTGGGTGTCCACGGCACCCATAGAGTGGGAATAGAACCTGTGATGAGCACAGTCAGCCACCGAGCCCGCAAGGGGCTTCATGGCGCTAGTCTTCCCTGCCGGCATTCTGGCAGCCGGGATCCCGGAGTCGGTATGCTGACCTCCTCATAGCAACCAGTTTCTATCATTTGAGCAACTAAAGATGCTTAAAAATGGGCGCATGCAGACGCCCGGCTGTACACCAGGGAAGGTCTTATAGCGGCATTTGCAATGATTCACAGAATCAGTGTCGGCAAAAGACGCAGGTGCTGCAGCATCTGACTGACAATAAGGACCATTGTCTCTTCCATGTGGAACTTAAAAGCTGCGGCACCAGTAGAATAGTGAGAAACACCATGAGACATTTTTTCAGCGCTTAGCGCCCGCGCTGGCCGAATCACTTCGTATGCCATGGCTGTGCTAGTCCGATACTCAGAATCGGCATCACTTCAGGGCATACAAATTACAGCTACTTTCAGTGCCAATTATTGACTATGCAGGTCCTAGCCCCACCACCAGTCCTACCTGCACAACACCACACAGCGGAAAGAATTGTCCTCCACTGTCCCAGCTTCTATTCTGTAGGTCTTCAATCTGCGGCCCTCCAGCTGCTGTAGAACTACACATCCAAGGATGCCCTGCCTCAGTTTTAGTATGCCTTAATAGCAAAACTGTGGCAGGGCATGCTGGGATGTGTAATTCTACAGCTGGAGGGCCGCAGGTTGAAGACCCATGGTCTATAGGCTCAGCAAAACGTGGCTTTACAAATACAGTGCAGGATGTGCCGCACAGCTGACGAGATATGTCTGAATGATGTCAGACATATATTGGGGTACACACCCGCCATATGGGATATATTTAATTTACTGGCTGTCAGGATCCCAGCGGTCAGGATACAGACACCAGAATCACGCCAGCCAGCAATGCCGCCAGCCGGAATCCGGGCTCAACAGGGATATTCCCACTCACAGAGTGGGAATAGATCCTGTGGCGAGCGCAGAGAGCCCACAGCGTGGCAAGCCCGCAAGGGGACTCTTAGAAATCACCCCACTGCTGGCATTCTGTCGGGCAGGATACCACTGTCGGGATATTGACAGCCGGCATCCCGTTCACCGGTAATCCATACCAAACCCCCGCACTATATCGGCTGGTATGTATTCAGCTGTAGTCACCTGTGCTCAAGCATGGATATCCTTAAAACCTTGTACTGTAATGGCAGAGCTTGGGAAACTCTGGTATATAGAATCAATGATTGGTCTTCCAGCGTCTTTCTAAATTTCCAATGCTCTACATGAGCAAAACACTTCCTAGATGTCTTACCCAGATCATAGGTCTTCCCGTCCTTGGATTTCTGTGGTTTGCCATTAGTTGCCAGGTTCTCGAAGTAGAAGGAGAGTCTCACGCTGGTCATAGGGCAGCAGATAGCTCTGAAGTACTCCTCCACCTCTCCTTTACCATCAAAATGTAGAACCTCAAGCTTTCCTCCCGTCAGCTTTTTCACATCCTCCAAACCACTGTAAACAACGTGACTGAGGCCCAACTTCTTGCACAGGTCTGCGATCACCTTGCCCTGGAGAACCAGATATCAGTTACCGATCCAGCTACTGATGACCAAAGGTACCCCTCAGAATGGGGTTGCCCCCTCTACTGACAAACCCAATTTCCTAGTAAAGGTTGAGTTTCCCATATCCCAAATGTTTGGGACCAGAAGTATGTTGGATACTTGATTTCTCCGTAGTTTGGAATATTTGCATTCCTTAGGAGATATCCTGGGGAGGTGACCCAAGTATCAACACAGAATGCACTTAGGTTTCATATATACCTTATACGCATAGACTGAAGGTCATTTTATGCAATGTTTGTAATAAGTGTGTGCATTCAGCAAAGTTTGTGTACATTGCACCAGCAGAGAGCAACAGTGTCACCATCTCAGTTGTGCTCAAAATATTCTGTATTTAGGAATTTGGATATAGGAAACTCAACCTGTAGCTAACTTTCCCTAGTTTCCAGAGACACTCCCAAATCTCCGTATTTTCCAATATTTGCCAGCTTCTTCAGTATATTAAATGCAAGTCTCACCATCTAGTTGTATGGCTTGATACAACTAGCTTTATTGGAGACAAGTATCTAAAATGCAGATAAATTATATTATAATCATGTTCAGAAGTAAAGGGGAGTATAAGGGGCAGATTTAACAACATCAGCATGCAACGCAACGCCCCTCCATTTTCAGCAATGGAATTGGTTGTCTCATGTGGGACATCCAAAGCTTAATACTGCATAACATCTCCTCCTGGGAACAGAAAATAGGTGGGTGTCTTCCCCACCAGGAACTCCCAGTTTCCAGAAGGGAGGGTCAGCTCTTTAATGCGGCCAATTGGATGGTAACATGAAGATCAGATTCAATGGAGTCAATTCCATTCGGCAACTTAAGAATAGCGCCGGGAATTAGCTCCCGACGCTATTCAATTCAGCTGCTAGTGACCCGCAATTGTCGGGAATTCTTCTCTCATCCCCGGGGGATGAGAGAAGAAACCCGACAAAAGTGCTGCCTCGCGGCCGGCATGAGGCTGATTCTGTCGGGAATCAGCCTCGCGCCGGGGAGTTAAGTCGGAGAATGCCCGTTCTCCCGACAATTCAGTCTGTTTAGTCGGCGAGAACGGGACATCGCCGACTTAACTGGAGCTGAATTGAATAGCGTCGGGAGCTAATTCCCGGCGCTATTCTTAAGTTGCCGAATAGAATTGACCCCTTAATGTATTCTTATTTAGCAACAATCCTCTCCCTTTATACCAGTGGTTCTCAAATGCGGTCCTCAGGAGCCCACACAGGTCACGATTTCCAGGTCACTGCGTATCACCAGCTGTCACATTTTAAAAATCCACAGGTGACCTGGAAAACATGAACCATGTGGGGTCCTGAGGACAGAGTTTGAGAACCTGCGCATTATACAATGGTTCTACTCGTATTGAAGTTGTCTTTGCATGGGTGAATAAAGTATTGGACATGGAAGATATTCTCACCACTGATGGCCATGCTTACCTGGGCTACCTCCTTCTCCTTGCTGAAGTGTTCCCAGAAGCTAGTGACCACGAATGCTCCAGAAGCTCCTGTCAGCGCTGCTGTCAGACTTTTTTCATTGTCCAGATCTGCGGACACGACTTCCGCCCCGGCCTGTTTCAGCTTTGTGGCTGCTGGTTTGCTGGGGTCCCGAGTCACTGCCCTGACCGCAAATACTCCATCACTTAGTAGAGCTTTAGCTACTGATCCTCCTTGAGCACCTGTGAGAAGGTAAACAGATTCAGGTGAAGTAGAGGGAACCTTCTTAGGCAATGCAGAAGATATAAACACATCTATGCATTGGAGGAAGCCCACAATTCATAGAGGCAATGTCTATTTCCTTTTTATTTTGGATTTGTATGGGAATTTCTTGCTTTTTATAAGGTGAGCAACTTCTGGGGGAAAGGGGGTTGGGGGAGATGGGTGCGTACATTATGCATAAGGGTTTCCCTCAGTGATAAAAAAAAAAAAAAAAAAAAAAAAGAGGTTAGTGAACCTAATTTAATCCCAAAATGTCTAGGCGGCTCCTAAAATCAGGATGATTCCCCATAGGCTGCCACAAGGGTGCTTGCCTGTATGCAATTTGGGTGGAGTCTTCAAAATGTAATTATTGTCATATCATACTTTCCAAATGTCAGGTGTGGTAAGTTGGGAGTTATGTCCTCTGCTCAACATGGTGACCAGGAACATCAAGATGAGTAGGTTCCACATGCCACAGCTGTCCTAGCATCCTGCAGAAATAGGTATGACCACGGTAGGAAGGGGTTGGGGGGGGGGGGGGTTGGTTTTATCAAATGGTTTACCATGGATGGTCTCCAGCCATGGTGCCATCTATACTTTACCTTGAAGGCAAGAAGCCATAGACTGAAAAACACCAATGGTATAAACCTTAGGTGGACATCACTACCTTGTGACAAATGATCCCAGTGGGCCAAACAGGGAAGGGGGTGGTACTTAAGCTGTACATTAAATGGGCGTGGCTAAGCGCTATTGGCCTGAGAATAAAAGATTGCCAGGTCACCACCTGATCTGTCACTAATGGCAGATAAACACCAGACCTCCACCACCATTGGCAAACTATAGAGAGTTTCTAACCAATGATGGATGATGGCCATCCCCAGGGGGACCTGACATGCCCCAGTGTGGTTTGACCATACCCCCAACATGGCAAGACCATACATGCTTTTTACCCTCTGTACCCATGACCTCTGGTTCATTAGGAGGTATAGAATACGCCTTCCATCGCCCACTTAATGACACAAATAGTGTCAAGTCATATCCTATTTGTCTATACATATAGCACATTACTTAGTTTTAACTGTCCACTTTGGGGAAGGGAGGAGAGAATGCACCACGATTTTGCAGATAAATTGTAATGGGACTGATGATTTGGAGTCAGATATATCCAACTGGGTCTGGGGACATGTTCTGAGTGGATAGGACATAGGCCCTGATTCACCATCGCATGCACAGCAGATGTCCAATGTAGAACACAGAGCCTGTAGTGCAGGCATTCCCAACCACGGTCCTCAAGGCACACTAACAGTGCAGGTTTTTGTGATATCCAGGCCTGAGCACAGTTGACTTAATTAGTAGCTCAGTTATTTTGATTTAACCATCTGTGCTGCAGCCTGGATATCGCTAAAACCTGCACTGTTGGTGTGCCTTGAGGACAGTGGTTGGGAATGACTGCTGTAGGGTGTATTTTGTGCACTGTTCCCAGCACCGGTAAAGAGTACGCACAAGAAAAAAAAAAAAGGGCACATTTCCAGTTGCCAAAAATCAAAGTCCTCAGCACCCTCCAGACATTGTAATAAGACACAAGTGTCACACCAATGATTATAAGATTGTGTAGGGCAACTGTATAGTCACCCAAGGTGTGTTACGCCGCACGGTGGGGGTAATTCAGACCTGATTGCTAGGCTGCATTTTTTCACAGCCTGAGATCAGGTCCGAACTGCGCATGCACGACGGACGGCAACGGGGATCGCCGCCCTGCGACGGGATTCTGCGAGGAATCCCATCGCACGGGCGTATGCAAGGAGATTGACAGGAAGAGTGCGTTTGTGGGTGGCAACTGACAGTTTTCAGGGAGTGGCTGGAAAAACGCAGGCAGGACCAAGCGTTTGCAGGGAGGGTGTCTGACCTTAATTCCGGTCCCGGACAGGCTGAAGTGATCGCAGCAGCTGAGTAAGTCCTGGGCTGTGCAGAAGCTGCACAAGTTCTGTGTGTACAGCTCTGCTGCACATGCGATCGCACACTTGCACAGCGAAAATGCGCTCCCCCTGTAGGCGGTGACTATCTGATCGCAGCAGTGCAAAAATCGCCTCCTGGCTCCTAGCGATCAGGTCTAAATTAGGCTCCGTGTTTCCTAGATCAGTAACACTGGCCTACACTATCTGCACAAACCCTGAGTGCAGCTTTTATTGTATAGTCACTGTCAGTTAGTCAGCGAGAGAACAAGCCCAAGTTATTATAGAGTTCTATGTCGCTGGTCAGTAGTAAAATTAGGGACTTCTTTAGGGTCAGAAATTTCTAGGGTCAGTCCTATAAAAGCTAGGACTGTCGAGAAGTAGGGGCAGCTGCCATGGGACAATGCATGCGTTATTCAAGTCAAGTTATTGTATCAGGAGTGCGGAGAAGTTAAACTAACAGACAATGGGGGTAATTCCAAGTTGATCGCAGCAGGATTTTTGTTAGCAATTGGGCAAAACCATGTGCACTGCAGGGGAGGCAGAGAGTTAGATTTGGGTGTGGTGAGTTCAATCTGCAATCTAAATTGCAGTGTAAAAATAAAGCAGCCAGTATTTACCCTGCACAGAAATAAAATAACCCACCCAAATCTAACTCTTTCTGCACATGTTATATCTGCCTCCCCTGCAGTGCACATGGTTTTGCCCAATTGCTATCAAAAATCCTGCTGCGATCAACTTGGAATTACCCCCAATGATCCCACTGTCCGCGTCAGGAGGACCTGCAGCCTGTACGTCACTCACCTGTAGCTCCAAAGACCACGATCAGCTTCCTTGCAGCCATGTTGTAGAAGAAGTTGTGAGGACTGAGGAGAAGTTCTATGAAACGCCTCAGTTTCCCCTATACACGAGCACGCCTTATACCAGTGACTCAGCACAGGGAGCGAGTGCCAGTTCTGGGGAGCTTTGACAACAGAAAAGAGAAGAAGAAGAAAAAAAAAAAAAAAAAAAAAAAAGATTTAATTGGGTTTGCACTGAGTAAGTGCTTTCTCTAAACCTGTACATGCCTGATGGGTGCAGACTTGTGAGGAGACAGAGCAGGCAATTGGATATTTTTGTGGGACGCTCCATTAAATACTCCTCACATAAAACATGGTCTTACTGCATTCACAAATGCCTATCGAGAGAGAGAGAGAGAGAGAGAGAGAGAGAGAGAGAGAGAGAGAGACATTTTCCAAACACAGCCTGTAAAGTGACAGGAGCAGATTGATTAGTACTGGGGGGCAGGGGTTTCAAACTTTGGAGAATGATAAAGTACCAGCCAATCTACTCCCAACTGCCATGTTACAGTCTGTGTATGAAAAGTTAGGAGCTGCTTGCTTTGGTACTTTATCTCTCTCTCCACTTTATGGGCGGTTATCAAATCTTGGAGAGAGATAAAGTAACAACCAATCACTGCCATTTTTCAAACACAGCCTGTACAACGACACTATTGTTCAGGAACCATGAGATGGCTCCACAAAAACACGTTCAGAAGAGACCTGCAGGCAGTGCAGTAGGACAATCGCTGTTTAACATGTTGATATTCATAATGTCAACCGCAGATGGTCCACATGGTTAAAAGGTCGACATAATTAATGTCAGTATTGTTAAGGTCTACATTTCCGACGTAGGGTAAGCGGTTTAATAAGTTGACAGAATATCAGTGTCAACATTACAGGTGTAACAGTGACAGCCAATCAGAGCAAGCGATGTGCTAGCCTCCAACTACCAGGAGAAGTGCTCTCAGAATAGGGAAGAGTTTCCCAGACAAAGGGGGACATCTACTAAGCAGTGATAAAAGAGGAAAAGTGGAGATGTTGCCCATGGCAACCAATCAGCATTGACGTAACATTTATAATTTGCATACTATAAAAGTATACAGAGCAGCTCATTGGTTGTCATGGACAACTTCTCCACTGGCTCACTTCTCCAATTTTATCACTGCTTAGTACATGTCCCTCTAAGCCTTTATAGGGGGTAATTCCAAGTAGGAAATTTTTCAGCAGTTGGGCAAAACCATGTGCACTGCAGGAGAGGCAGATATAACATTTGCAGAGAGAGTTAGATTTGGGTGGGTTATTTTATTTCTGTGCAGGGTAAATACTGGCTGCTTTATTTTTACACTGCAAATTAGATTGCAGATTGAACACACCACACCCAAATCTAACTCTCTCTGCACATGTTACATCTACCCCACCTGCAGTGCACATGGTTTTGCCCAATTGCTAATAAAAAATCCTGCTGCGATCAACTTGGAATTACCCACATAGTCCAGGTTTCAAGGATGTTCGTGCTTGAGTCATCTGTGCTCAAGCATGGATATCCTTAAAATTATAATTACATACAATTTTTCCCTACAAAAATAGGTTGTGGTACTCACCTAAACTGCTGAGGGTCTGGCGGGCGAGCTGGTGCCTCTCTGCAGTATACAGTAGCTGGGTGATATGAATCCCAGCTGAGAAAGAGACTATATAGACCTGCTAGCAATGATGGCACCTGTACCTGAGCTGCACTAACTACTAGAGACACCCAGGAATAAATGGGTGGGGGCTGGGCGAGTCCAGTCACACACCTCAAAGACATACACAAAAACAAAGGATTAAAGGCCCTCACACCCATATTTGTGCTGCCGTCTCTGTGGAATGTAAGGAAAGGTGTAACACCGCTGTGACTGACATGACACAATGAGAGCTAAGGACGCACAGTCAGGGGAACGTTCCCAATATGGCCGCAGTGTGCACTAAGAAACTCATGTTATATGTCGCATATTTTAAACTTCCATTCAGTCACTGTATTTGTTAAGATGTATTATATAGAGCCACGTCCGGTGCTCGGTGTATTATATAGAGCCACATCTGGTGCTCTGTGTATTATATAGAGCCACATCCGGTGCTCGGTGTATAGAGCCACATCTGGTGCTCTGTGTATTATATAGAGCCACATCCGGTGCTCAGTGTATTATATAGAACCACATCCGGTGTTCAGTGTATTATTTAGAGCCACATCCGGTGCTCGGTGTATTATATAGAACCACATCCGTTGCTCTGTGTATTATATAGAGCCACATCCGGAGCTCGGTGTATTATATAGAGCCACATCCAGTGATCGGTGTATTATATAGAGCCACATCTGGTGCTCAGTGTATTATATAGAGCCACATCCGGAGCTTGTGTATTATATAGAGCCACATCTGGTGCTCAGTGTTTTATATAGAGCCACGTCTGGTGCTCGGTGTATTATTTAGAGCAGAGGTTCTCAAACTCGGTCCTCGTGAGCCCACACAGTGCATGTTTTGCAGGTAACCCAGCAGGTGCACAGGTGTATTAATTACTCACTGACACATTTTAAAAGGTCCACAGGTGGAGCTAATTATTTCACTTGCGATTCTGTGAGGAGACCTGCAAAACATGCACTGTGTGGGCCCCCGAGGACCGAGTTTGAGAACCTCTGATTCAGAGCCACATCCGGAGCTTGTGTATTATAGCCACATCTGGTGCTCAGTGTATTATATAGAGCCACATCCGGAGCTTGTGTATTATAGCCACATCTGGTGCTCAGTGTATTATATAGAGCCACATCTGGTGCTCGGTGTATTATATAGAGCCACATCTGGTGCTCTGTGTATTATACAGAGCCACATCTGGTGCTCGGTGTATTATATAGAGCCACATCTGCTGCTCTGTGTATTATATAGAGCCACATCTGGTGCTCTGTGTATTATATAGAGCCACATCTGGTGCTCAGTGTATTATATAGAGACACATCTGGTGCTCTGTGTATTATATAGAGCCACATCCGGTGCTCATTGTATTATACAGAGCCACATCCGGTGCTCGGTGTATTATATAGAGCCACATCCAGTGCTCTGTGTATTATATAGAACCACATCCGGTGCTCGGTGTATTATATAGAGCCACATCCGGTGCTAGGTGTATTATATAGAGCCACATCTGGTGCTCGGTGTATTATATAGAGCCACATCCGGTGCTCGGTGTATTATATAGAGCCACATCCGGTGCTCAGTGTATTATATAGAGCCACATCTGGTGCTCGGTGTATTATATAGAGCCACATCCGGTGCTCGGTGTATTATATAGAGCCACATCCGGTGCTCTGTGTATTATATAGAGCCACATCTGGTGCTCAGTGTATTATATAGAGCCACATCCAGTGCTCAGTGTATTATATAGAGCCACATCTCGTTCTCAGTGTATTATATAGAGCCACATCCAGTACTCTGTGTATTATATAGAACCACATCTGTTGCTCGTGTATTATAAAGAGCCACATCCGGTGCTCAGTGTATTATATAGAGCCACATCTGGTGCTCAGTGTATTATATAGAGCCACATCTGGTGCTCTGTGTATTATATAGAGCCACATCCTGTGCTCTGTGTATTATATAGAGCCACATCTGGTGCTCAGTGTATTATATAGAGCCACATCCGGTGCTCAGTGTATTATATAGAGCCACATCTGGTGCTCAGTGTAATATATAGAGCCACATCCGGTGCTCGGTGTATTATATAGAGACAGATCCGGTGCTCTGTGTATTATATACAGCCACATCCGGTGCTCGGTGTATTATATAGAGCCACATCCGGTGCTCTGTGTATTATATACAGCCACATCCAGTGCTCTGTGTATTATATAGAGCCACATCTGGTATTCAGTGTATTATATAGAGCCACATCTGGTGCTCGGTGTATTATATAGAGCCACATCTGTTGCTCGGTGTATTATATAGAGCCACATCTGGTGCTCAGTGTATTATATAGAGCCACATCCGGTGCTCGGTGTATTATATAGAGCCACATCTGGTGCTCAGTGTATTATATAGAGCCACATCTGGTGCTCAGTGTATTATATAGAGCCACATCCGGTGCTCAGTGTATTATATAGAGCCACATCCGGTGCTCAGTGTATTATATAGAGCCACATCCGGTGCTCAGTGTATTATATAGAGCCACATCCGATGCTCGGTGTATTATATAGAGCCACATCCAGTGCTCGGTGTATCATATAGAGCCACATCCGGTGCTCAGTGTATTATATAGAGCCACATCCGGTGCTCTGTGTATTATATATAGCCACATCTGGTGCTCTGTGTATTATATAGAGACACATCTGGTGCTCAGTGTATTATATAGAGCCACATCCGGTGCTCGGTGTATTATATAGAGCCACATCTGGTGCTCTGTGTATTATATAGAGCCACATCTGGTGCTCAGTGTATTATATAGAGCCACATCTGGTGCTCAGTGTATTATATAGAGCCGCATCTGGTGCTCAGTGTATTATATAGAGCTACATCCAGTGCTCTGTGTATTATATAGAGCCACATCTGGTGCTCAGTGTATTATATAGAGCCACATCTGGTGCTCTGTGTATTATATAGAGCCACATCCTGTGCTCTGTGTATTATATAGAGCCACATCTGGTGCTCGGTGTATTACACAGAGCAACATCTGGTGCTCGGTGTATTATATAGAGCCACATCCGGTGCTCAGTGTATTATATAGAGCCACTTCTGGTGCTCGGTGTATTATATAGAGCCACATCCGGTGCTCAGTGTATTATATCGAGCCACATCTGGTGCTCGGTGTATTATATAGAGCCACATCTGGTGCTCGTGTATTATATAGAGCCACATCTGGTGCTCAGTGTATTATATAGAGCCACATCTGGTGCTCGTTGTATTATATAGAGCCACATCCGGTTCTCGGTGTATTATATAGAGCCACATCTGGTGCTCAGTGTATTATATATAGCCACATCTGGTGCTCGGTGTATTATACAGAGCCACATCCGGTGATCGGTGTATTATATAGAACCACATCCGGGGCTCGGTGTATTATATAGAGCCACATCCGGTTCTCAGTGTTTTATATAGAACCAAATCCGGAGCTCGGTGTATTATATAGAGCCACATCCAGTGATCGGTGTATTATATAGAGCCACATCCGGTGCTCGGTGTATTATATAGAGCCACATCCTGTGCTCTGTGTATTATATAGAGCCACATCTGGTGCTCGGTGTATTTTCAGAGCCACATCTGGTGCTAGGTGTATTATATAGAGCCACATCCGGTGCTCGGTGTATTATATAGAGCCACATCCGGAGCTCGGTGTATTATATAGATCCACATCCGGTGCTCTGTGTATTATAGCCACATCTGGTGCTCAGTGTATTATATAGAACCACATTCGGTGCTCGGTGTATTATATAGAGAAGGCATGTCCAAACTGTGGCCCTCCACCTGTTAAGAAACTACACATCCCAGCATGCCATTCTCTGACAGGAAAACTGTGTCAGGGCATGCTGAGATATGTAGTTTCACAACAGCTGGAGGGCCGCAGTTTGGAAATGCCTGATATAGTGCCACATTCGGTGCTCGGTGTATTATATAGAGGCACATCCGGTGCTTGGTGTATTATATAGAGCCACATCCTGTGCTCGGTGTATTATATAGAGCCACATTCGGTGCTCGTGTATTATATAGAGCCACATCCGGTGCTCGGTGTATTATATAGAGCCACATCCTGTGCTCTGTGTATTATATAGAGCCGCATCCGGTGCTCTGTGTATTATATAGAGCCACATCCGGTGCTCGGTGTATTATATAGAGGCACATCCGGTGCTTGGTGTATTATACAGAACCACATCCGGTGCTCAGTGTATTATACAGAACCACATCCGGTGCTCAGTGTATTATACAGAACCACATCCGGTGCTCAGTGTATTATACAGAACCACATCCGGTGCTCGGTGTATTATACAGAGCAGGGGTTGGGAATCTTTGGCCCTCCAGCTGTTGTTAAATTACACATACCAGCATGCTCTGCTACAGTTTTCCTATTTGGCCATGCTAAAACTGTTGCAGGGCATGCTGGGATATGTAGTTCAACAACAGCTGGAGGGCCAAAGTTCCCCATCCCTGATATAGAGTAGAGATGAGCGCCTGAAATTTTTCGGGTTTTGTGTTTTGGTTTTGGGTTCGGTTCCGCGGCCGTGTTTTGGGTTCGAACGCGTTTTGGCAAAACCTCACCGAATTATTTTTGTCGGATTCGGGTGTGTTTTGGATTCGGGTGTTTTTTTCCAAAAACACTAAAAAACAGCTTAAATCATAGAATTTGGGGGTCATTTTGATCCCAAAGTATTATTAACCTCAAAAACCATAATTTACACTCATTTTCAGTCTATTCTGAATACCTCACACCTCACAATATTATTTTTAGTCCTAAAATTTGCACCGAGGTCGCTGTGTGAGTAAGATAAGCGACCCTAGTGGCCGACACAAACACCGGGCCCATCTAGGAGTGGCACTGCAGTGTCACGCAGGATGTCCCTTCCAAAAAACCCTCCCCAAACAGCACATGACGCAAAGAAAAAAAGAGGCGCAATGAGGTAGCTGTGTGAGTAAGATTAGCGACCCTAGTGGCCGACACAAACACCGGGCCCATCTAGGAGTGGCACTGCAGTGTCACGCAGGATGGCCCTTCCAAAAAACCCTCCCCAAACAGCACATGACGCAAAGAAAAAAAGAGGCGCAATGAGGTAGCTGACTGTGTGAGTAAGATTAGCGACCCTAGTGGCCGACACAAACACCGGGCCCATCTAGGAGTGGCACTGCAGTGTCACGCAGGATGGCCCTTCCAAAAAACCCTCCCCAAACAGCACATGACGCAAAGAAAAAAAGAGGCGCAATGAGGTAGCTGTGTGAGTAAGATTAGCGACCCTAGTGGCCGACACAAACACCGGGCCCATCTAGGAGTGGCACTGCAGTGTCACGCAGGATGTCCCTTCCAAAAAACCCTCCCCAAACAGCACATGACGCAAAGAAAAAAAGAGGCTTTTTACTGATATTTGGTGTTTTGGATTTGACATGCTCTGTACTATGACATTGGGCATCGGCCTTGGCAGACGACGTTGCTGGCATTTCATCGTCTCGGCCATGACTAGTGGCAGCAGCTTCAGCACGAGGTGGAAGTGGATCTTGATCTTTCCCTAATTTTGGAACCTCAACATTTTTGTTCTCCATATTTTAATAGGCACAACTAAAAGGCACCTCAGGTAAACAATGCAGATGGATGGATTGGATACTAGTATACAATTATGGACGGGCTGCCGAGTGCCGACACAGAGGTAGCCACAGCCGTGAACTACCGCACTGTACTGTGTCTGCTGCTAATATATAGACTGGTTGATAAAGAGATAGTATACTCGTAACTAGTATGTATGTATAAAGAAAGAAAAAAAAACCACGGTTAGGTCACTGGTATATACAATTATGGACGGGCTGCCGAGTGCCGACACAGAGGTAGCCACAGCCGTGAACTACCGCACTGTACTGTGTCTGCTGCTAATATATAGACTGGTTGATAAAGAGATAGTATACTCGTAACTAGTATGTATGTATAAAGAAAGAAAAAAAAACCACGGTTAGGTCACTGGTATATACAATTATGGACGGGCTGCCGAGTGCCGACACAGAGGTAGCCACAGCCGTGAACTACCGCACTGTACTGTGTCTGCTGCTAATATATAGACTGGTTGATAAAGAGATAGTATACTCGTAACTAGTATGTATGTATAAAGAAAGAAGAAAAAACCACGGTTAGGTGGTATATACAATTATGGACGGGCTGCCGAGTGCCGACACAGAGGTAGCCACAGCCGTGAACTACCGCACTGTACTGTGTCTGCTGCTAATATATAGACTGGTTGATAAAGAGATAGTATACTCGTAACTAGTATGTATGTATAAAGAAAGAAAAAAAAACCACGGTTAGGTGGTATATACAATTATGGACGGGCTGCCGAGTGCCGACACAGAGGTAGCCACAGCCGTGAACTACCGCACTGTACTGTGTCTGCTGCTAATATATAGACTGGTTGATAAAGAGATAGTATACTCGTAACTAGTATGTATGTATAAAGAAAGAAAAAAAAACCACGGTTAGGTCACTGGTATATACAATTATGGACGGGCTGCCGAGTGCCGACACAGAGGTAGCCACAGCCGTGAACTACCGCACTGTACTGTGTCTGCTGCTAATATATAGACTGGTTGATAAAGAGATAGTATACTCGTAACTAGTATGTATGTATAAAGAAAGAAAAAAAAACCACGGTTAGGTCACTGGTATATACAATTATGGACGGGCTGCGGAGTGCCGACACAGAGGTAGCCACAGCCGTGAACTACCGCACTGTACTGTGTCTGCTGCTAATATATAGACTGGTTGATAAAGAGATAGTATACTCGTAACTAGTATGTATGTATAAAGAAAGAAAAAAAAACCACGGTTAGGTGGTATATACAATTATGGACGGGCTGCCGAGTGCCGACACAGAGGTAGCCACAGCCGTGAACTACCGCACTGTACTGTGTCTGCTGCTAATATATAGACTGGTTGATAAAGAGATAGTATACTCGTAACTAGTATGTATGTATAAAGAAAGAAAAAAAACCACGGTTAGGTCACTGGTATATACAATTATGGACGGGCTGCCGAGTGCCGACACAGAGGTAGCCACAGCCGTGAACTACCGCACTGTACACTGGTTGATAAAGAGATAGTAGTATACTCGTAACAACTAGTATGACGACGGTATAAAGAATGAAAAAAAAAACACGGTTAGGTGGTATATAATACAATTATGGTTGGACGGACTGCCTGCCGAGTGCCGACACAGAGGTAGCCACAGCCGTGAACTACCGCACTGTACACTGGTTGATAAAGAGATAGTAGTATACTCGTAACAACTAGTATGACGACGGTATAAAGAATGAAAAAAAAACCACGGTTAGGTGGTATATAATACAATTATGGTTGGACGGACTGCCTGCCGAGTGCCGACACAGAGGTAGCCACAGCCGTGAACTACCGCACTGTACACTGGTTGATAAAGAGATAGTAGTATACTCGTAACAACTAGTATGACGACGGTATAAAGAACGAAAAAAAAACCACGGTTAGGTGGTATATATTATAATACAATTATGGATGGACGGACTGCCTGCCGAGTTCCGACACAGAGGTAGCCACAGCCGTGAACTACCGCACTGTACACTGGTTGATAAAGAGATAGTAGTATACTCGTAACAACTAGTATGACGACGGTATAAAGAACGAAAAAAAAACCACGGTTAGGTGGTATATATTATAATACAATTATGGATGGACGGACTGCCTGCCGAGTGCCGACACAGAGGTAGCCACAGCCGTGAACTACCGCACTGTACTGTGTCTGCTGCTAATATAGACTGGTTGATAAAGAGATAGTATACAATACTACTAATATACTGGTGGTCAGGCACTGGTCACCACTAGTCACACTGGCAGTGGCACTCCTGCAGCAAAAGTGTGCACTGTTTAATTTTAATATAATATTATTTATCATGTACTCCTGGCTCCTGCTATAACAACCTGCAGTGCTCCCCAGTCTCCCCCACAATTATAAGCTTTATATACAATACATTGATGTGCAGCACACTGGGCTGAGCAGTGCACACAGACTGAGTCACTGTGTGACTGTGTATCGTTTTTTTCAGGCAGAGAACGGATATATTAAATAAAACAAACAACTGCACTGTCTCTGGTGGTCACTGGTCACTGTGGTCGTCAGTCACTAAACTCTGTCTGCACTCTGCACTCTCTTCTAATCTACAGTATCACAGCAATCTCTCTCTCTCTCTCTCTTCTAAATCTAATCTAAATGGAGAGGACGCCAGCCACGTCCTCTCCCTATCAATCTCAATGCACGTGTGAAAATGGCGGCGACGCGCGGCTCCTTATATAGAATCCGAGTCTCGCGAGAATCCGACAGCGTCATGATGACGTTCGGGCGCGCTCGGGTTAACCGAGCAAGGCGGGAAGATCCGAGTCGCTCGGACCCGTGAAAAAAAAAGTGAAGTTCGTGCGGGTTCGGATTCAAAGAAACCGAACCCGCTCATCTCTAATATAGAGCCACATCCGGTGCTCAGTGTATTATACAGAACCACATCCGGTGCTCAGTGTATTATACAGAGACACATCCGGTGCTCGGTGTATTATATAGAGCCACATCCGGTGCTCAGTGTATTATACAGAGACACATCCGGTGCTCGGTGTATTATATAGAGCCACATCCGGTGCTCAGTGTATTATATAGAGCCACATCCGATGCTCAGTGTATTATACAGAGACACATCCGGTGCTCTGTGTATTATATAGAGGCACATCCGGTGCTCAGTGTATTATATAGAGCCACATCCGGTGCTCAGTGTATTATATAGAGCCACATCCAGTGCTCGGTGTATTATATAGAGCCACATCCGGTGCTCGGTATATTATATAGAGCCACATCCGGTGCTCAGTGTTTTATATAGAACCACATCCGGAGCTCGGTGTATTATATAGAGCCACACCCGGTGCTCAGTGTATTATATAGAGCCACATCCGGTGCTCAGTGTATTTTATAGAGCCACATCCGGTGCTCAGTGTATTATATAGAGCCACATCCGGTGCTCGTGTATTATATAGAGCCACATCTGGTGCTCAGTGTATTATATAGAGCCACATCCGGTGCTTGTGTATTATATAGAGCCACATCTGGTGCTCAGTGTATTATATAGAGCCACATCTGGTGCTCTGTGTATTATATAGAGCCACATCTGGTGCTCGGTGTATTATATAGAGCCACATCTGGTGCTCAGTGTATTATACAGAGCCACATCCGGTGCTCAGTGTATTATATAGAGCCACATCTGGTGCTCGGTGTATTATATAGAGCCACATCTGGTGCTCGGTGTATTATATAGAGCCACATTCGGCGCTCGGTGTATTATATAGAGCCACATCAGGTGCTCGGTGTATTATACAGAGCCACGTCCGGTGCTCGGTGTACCAGGCACGTGCAGTCAGGGGAGGCAGGGGAGGCAGTGCCTCCCCTGTCATTAATGATTATAATAATATAAAGAAGATACTTATGACACATATTCTGTGTCATAAGTATATGCTTTATATGATTGTAATCATTTTTACATGAGAAAACAAGTTTTGATCTGTGTTAGAGGCACCGATAGCGGTGCCTCCTGCGGCTAATGACAAAGGGTTCGATGCGGGGGGCGGGCAGGGGGCGGAGCCAAAGAGAGGGCTGTAAAAGCCCATTAAAAAAGAAGTATAAGCGGCACTAGTATGAGTGCCTCAGTGACAGGGGCGTGCTTTCAGCACATATGAAAGCACGCCCCTGTCACTGATGCAAATATGATTGGGCACCAGATCCTGAGCCCACCCTGGAGTCTGGCCTGCTTAACGCCTGACTTGAGTCCCGGGCGGCATCAGCGGAACTCATGCTCCAGCCAGCCGCCTGTCTCGGTCCCGCCGGCCAGTAGCAGTAGTTCGGCCGGCGCGCTGCGGGACGGGAGGCATGAATGAATGCTCTCCCCAGTGACCCCAGCAGTGACCCCAGGCAAGCAAGGGGGGCCGGAGACCAGACATGGGGGGGGGGGGGGTGAGCCATGGAGAGAAAGGCAGCCATACGGGGACTCAGGGGGGGCGGACACACGGTGGGGAGGGGGGAAACCTTGGGAATACACAGAGGGAAAGCAGCATTGGGGACCTTAAGGGGGGAGGCAGCCATGGAGACATAAAGGAGGGGAAGCAGCATTGGGGACCTTAAGGGGGGAGGCAGCCAATGCCATGGGGACATAAAGGAGGGGAAGCAGCATTGGGGACCTTAAGGGGGGAGGCAGCTTGGGGATACACAGGGGGGAGGCAGTCTTGGGGCGATACAGGGGGGAGGCAGTCTTAGGGAGATACAGGGGGAGGCAGACGCTCCTGATTGGCTGCCGGTCTGCAGCAGATTACAGCACACACATTTAGCACACACATTTAAAATCTGCCACGCGACCACTAGAGATGAGCGGGTTCGGTTTCTTTGAATCCGAACCCGCACGAACTTCACTTTTTTTTTCACGGGTCCGAGCGACTCGGATCTTCCCGCCTTGCTCGGTTAACCCGAGCGCGCCCCGAACGTCATCATGACGCTGTCGGATTCTCGCGAGACTCGGATTCTATATAAGGAGCCGCGCGTCGCCGCCATTTTCACACGTGCATTGAGATTGATAGGGAGAGGACGTGGCTGGCGTCCTCTCCATTAGAATAGATTAGAAGAGAGAGAGAGAGAGAGAGAGATTGTGCAGACAGAGTTTACCACAGTGACCAGTGCAGTTGTTGTTAAGTTAACTTTTATTTAATATATCCGTTCTCTGCTATATCCGTTCTCTGCCTGAAAAAAACGATACACAGCAGTCACACAGTGTGACTCAGTCTGTGTGCACTCAGCTCAGCCCAGTGTGCTGCACATCAATGTATAAAAGCTTATAATAATTGTGGGGGAGACAGGGGAGCACTGCAGGTTGTTATAGCAGGAGCCAGGAGTACATAATATTATATTAATTTAAAATTAAACAGTGCACACTTTTGCTGCAGGAGTGCCACTGCCAGTGTGACTAGTGGTGACCAGTGCCTGACCACCAGTATAGTAGTATATTGTTGTATACTATCTCTTTATCAACCAGTCTATATTAGCAGCAGACACAGTACAGTGCGGTAGTTCACGGCTGTGGCTACCTCTGTGTCGGCAGTCGGCACTCGGCAGGCAGTCCGTCCATCCATAATTGTATAATTATATACCACCTAACCGTGGTATTTTTTTTTCTTTCTTTATACCGTCGTCATAGTCATACTAGTTGTTACGAGTATACTACTATCTCTTTATCAACCAGTGTACAGTGCGGTAGTTCACGGCTGTGGCTACCTCTGTGTCGGAACTCGGCAGGCAGTCCGTCCATCCATAATTGTATTATTATAATATATACCACCTAACCGTGGTTTTTTTTTCATTCTTTATACCGTCATAGTGTCATACTAGTTGTTACGAGTATACTACTATCTCTTTATCAACCAGTGTACAGTGCGGTAGTTCACGGCTGTGGCTACCTCTGTGTCGGCAGTCGGCAGGCAGTCCGTCCATCCATAATTGTATTATAATATATACCACCTAACCGTGGTTTTTTTTTCATTCTTTATACCGTCATAGTGTCATACTAGTTGTTACGAGTATACTACTATCTCTTTATCAACCAGTGTACAGTGCGGTAGTTCACGGCTGTGGCTACCTCTGTGTCGGCAGTCGGCAGGTAGTCCGTCCATCCATAATTGTATTATAATATATACCACCTAACCGTGGTTTTTTTTTCATTCTTTATACCGTCATAGTCAGTCATACTAGTTGTTACGAGTATACTACTATCTCTTTATCAACCAGTGTACAGTGCGGTAGTTCACGGCTGTGGCTACCTCTGTGTCGGCACTCGGCAGGCAGTCCGTCCATCCATAATTGTATTATAATATATACCACCTAACCGTGGTTTTTTTTTTCATTCTTTATACCGTCATAGTGTCATACTAGTTGTTACGAGTATACTACTATCTCTTTATCAACCAGTGTACAGTGCGGTAGTTCACGGCTGTGGCTACCTCTGTGTCGGCAGTCGGCAGGCAGTCCGTCCATCCATAATTGTATTATAATATATACCACCTAACCGTGGTTTTTTTTTCATTCTTTATACCGTCATAGTGTCATACTAGTTGTTACGAGTATACTACTATCTCTTTATCAACCAGTGTACAGTGCGGTAGTTCACGGCTGTGGCTACCTCTGTGTCGGCAGTCGGCAGGCAGTCCGTCCATCCATAATTGTATTATAATATATACCACCTAACCGTGGTTTTTTTTTCATTCTTTATACCGTCATAGTCAGTCATACTAGTTGTTACGAGTATACTACTATCTCTTTATCAACCAGTGTACAGTGCGGTAGTTCACGGCTGTGGCTACCTCTGTGTCGGAACTCGGCAGGCAGTCCGTCCATCCATAATTGTATTACAATATATACCACCTAACCGTGGTTTTTTTTTCATTCTTTATACCGTCATAGTCAGTCATACTAGTTGTTACGAGTATACTACTATCTCTTTATCAACCAGTGTACAGTGCGGTAGTTCACGGCTGTGGCTACCTCTGTGTCGGAACTCGGCAGGCAGTCCGTCCATCCATAATTGTATTACAATATATACCACCTAACCGTGGTTTTTTTTTCATTCTTTATACCGTCATAGTCAGTCATACTAGTTGTTACGAGTATACTACTATCTCTTTATCAACCAGTGTACAGTGCGGTAGTTCACGGCTGTGGCTACCTCTGTGTCGGAACTCGGCAGGCAGTCCGTCCATCCATAATTGTATTATTATAATATATACCACCTAACCGTGGTTTTTTTTTCATTCTTTATACCGTCATAGTGTCATACTAGTTGTTACGAGTATACTACTATCTCTTTATCAACCAGTGTACAGTGCGGTAGTTCACGGCTGTGGCTACCTCTGTGTCGGCAGTCGGCAGGCAGTCCGTCCATCCATAATTGTATTATAATATATACCACCTAACCGTGGTTTTTTTTTCATTCTTTATACCGTCATAGTCAGTCATACTAGTTTGTTACGAGTATACTACTATCTCTTTATCAACCAGTGTACAGTGCGGTAGTTCACGGCTGTGGCTACCTCTGTGTCGGAACTCGGCAGGCAGTCCGTCCATCCATAATTGTATTACAATATATACCACCTAACCGTGGTTTTTTTTTCATTCTTTATACCGTCATAGTCAGTCATACTAGTTGTTACGAGTATACTACTATCTCTTTATCAACCAGTGTACAGTGCGGTAGTTCACGGCTGTGGCTACCTCTGTGTCGGAACTCGGCAGGCAGTCCGTCCATCCATAATTGTATTATTATAATATATACCACCTAACCGTGGTTTTTTTTTCATTCTTTATACCGTCATAGTGTCATACTAGTTGTTACGAGTATACTACTATCTCTTTATCAACCAGTGTACAGTGCGGTAGTTCACGGCTGTGGCTACCTCTGTGTCGGCAGTCGGCAGGCAGTCCGTCCATCCATAATTGTATTATAATATATACCACCTAACCGTGGTTTTTTTTTCATTCTTTATACCGTCATAGTCAGTCATACTAGTTGTTACGAGTATACTACTATCTCTTTATCAACCAGTGTACAGTGCGGTAGTTCACGGCTGTGGCTACCTCTGTGTCGGAACTCGGCAGGCAGTCCGTCCATCCATAATTGTATTACAATATATACCACCTAACCGTGGTTTTTTTTTCATTCTTTATACCGTCATAGTCAGTCATACTAGTTGTTACGAGTATACTACTATCTCTTTATCAACCAGTGTACAGTGCGGTAGTTCACGGCTGTGGCTACCTCTGTGTCGGCACTCGGCAGGCAGTCCGTCCATCCATAATTGTATTACAATATATACCACCTAACCGTGGTTTTTTTATACCACCTAACCGTGGCAGTCCGTCCATAATTGTATACTAGTATCCAATCCATCCATCTCCATTGTTTACCTGAGGTGCCTTTTAGTTCTGCCTATAAAATATGGAGAACAAAAAAGTTGAGGTTCCAAAATTAGGGAAAGATCAAGATCCACTTCCACCTCGTGCTGAAGCTGCTGCCACTAGTCATGGCCGAGACGATGAAATGCCAGCAACGTCGTCTGCCAAGGCCGATGCCCAATGTCATAGTACAGAGCATGTCAAATCCAAAACACCAAATATCAGAAAAAAAAGGACTCCAAAACCTAAAATAAAATTGTCGGAGGAGAAGCGTAAACTTGCCAATATGCCATTTACCACACGGAGTGGCAAGGAACGGCTGAGGCCCTGGCCTATGTTCATGGCTAGTGGTTCAGCTTCACATGAGGATGGAAGCACTCAGCCTCTCGCTAGAAAACTGAAAAGACTCAAGCTGGCAAAAGCACCGCAAAGAACTGTGCGTTCTTTGAAATCCCAAATCCACAAGGAGAGTCCAATTGTGTCGGTTGCGATGCCTGACCTTCCCAACACTGGACGTGAAGAGCATGCGCCTTCCACTATTTGCATGCCCCCTGCAAGTGCTGGAAGGAGCACCCGCAGTCCAGTTCCTGATAGTCAGATTGAAGATGTCAGTGTTGAAGTACACCAGGATGAGGAGGATATGGGTGTTGCTGGCGCTGGGGAGGAAATTGACCAGGAGGATTCTGATGGTGAGGTGGTTTGTTTAAGTCAGGCACCCGGGGAGACACCTGTTGTCCGTGGGAGGAATATGGCCGTTGACATGCCAGGTGAAAATACCAAAAAAATCAGCTCTTCGGTGTGGAGGTATTTCACCAGAAATGCGGACAACAGGTGTCAAGCCGTGTGTTCCCTTTGTCAAGCTGTAATAAGTAGGGGTAAGGACGTTAACCACCTCGGAACATCCTCCCTTATACGTCACCTGCAGCGCATTCATAATAAGTCAGTGACAAGTTCAAAAACTTTGGGTGACAGCGGAAGCAGTCCACTGACCAGTAAATCCCTTCCTCTTGTAACCAAGCTCACGCAAACCACCCCACCAACTCCCTCAGTGTCAATTTCCTCCTTCCCCAGGAATGCCAATAGTCCTGCAGGCCATGTCACTGGCAAGTCTGACGAGTCCTCTCCTGCCTGGGATTCCTCCGATGCATCCTTGCGTGTAACGCCTACTGCTGCTGGCGCTGCTGTTGTTGCCGCTGGGAGTCGATGGTCATCCCAGAGGGGAAGTCGTAAGCCCACTTGTACTACTTCCAGTAAGCAATTGACTGTTCAACAGTCCTTTGCGAGGAAGATGAAATATCACAGCAGTCATCCTACTGCAAAGCGGATAACTGAGTCCTTGACAACTATGTTGGTGTTAGACGTGCGTCCGGTATCCGCCGTTAGTTCACAGGGAACTAGACAATTTATTGAGGCAGTGTGCCCCCGTTACCAAATACCATCTAGGTTCCACTTCTCTAGGCAGGCGATACCGAGAATGTACACGGACGTCAGAAAAAGACTCACCAGTGTCCTAAAAAATGCAGTTGTACCCAATGTCCACTTAACCACGGACATGTGGACAAGTGGAGCAGGGCAGGGTCAGGACTATATGACTGTGACAGCCCACTGGGTAGATGTATGGACTCCCGCCGCAAGAACAGCAGCGGCGGCACCAGTAGCAGCATCTCGCAAACGCCAACTCTTTCCTAGGCAGGCTACGCTTTGTATCACCGCTTTCCAGAATACGCACACAGCTGAAAACCTCTTACGGCAACTGAGGAAGATCATCGCGGAATGGCTTACCCCAATTGGACTCTCCTGTGGATTTGTGGCATCGGACAACGCCAGCAATATTGTGTGTGCATTAAATATGGGCAAATTCCAGCACGTCCCATGTTTTGCACATACCTTGAATTTGGTGGTGCAGAATTTTTTAAAAAACGACAGGGGCGTGCAAGAGATGCTGTCGGTGGCCAGAAAAATTGCGGGACACTTTCGGCGTACAGGCACCACGTACAGAAGACTGGAGCACCACCAAAAACTACTGAACCTGCCCTGCCATCATCTGAAGCAAGAAGTGGTAACGAGGTGGAATTCAACCCTCTATATGCTTCAGAGGTTGGAGGAGCAGCAAAAGGCCATTCAAGCCTATACAATTGAGCACGATATAGGAGATGGAATGCACCTGTCTCAAGTGCAGTGGAGAATGATTTCAACGTTGTGCAAGGTTCTGATGCCCTTTGAACTTGCCACACGTGAAGTCAGTTCAGACACTGCCAGCCTGAGTCAGGTCATTCCCCTCATCAGGCTTTTGCAGAAGAAGCTGGAGGCATTGAAGAAGGAGCTAACACGGAGCGATTCCGCTAGGCATGTGGGACTTGTGGATGCAGCCCTTAATTCGCTTAACAAGGATTCACGGGTGGTCAATCTGTTGAAATCAGAGCACTACATTTTGGCCACCGTGCTCGATCCTAGATTTAAAGCCTACCTTGGATCTCTCTTTCCGGCAGACACAGGTCTGCTGGGGTTGAAAGACCTGCTGGTGACAAAATTGTCAAGTCAAGCGGAACGCGACCTGTCAACATCTCCTCCTTCACATTCTCCCGCAACTGGGGGTGCGAGGAAAAGGCTCAGAATTCCGAGCCCACCCGCTGGCGGTGATGCAGGGCAGTCTGGAGCGACTGCTGATGCTGACATCTGGTCCGGACTGAAGGACCTGCCAACGATTACGGACATGTCGTCTACTGTCACTGCATATGATTCTCTCAACATTGATAGAATGGTGGAGGATTATATGAGTGACCGCATCCAAGTAGGCACGTCACACAGTCCGTACTTATACTGGCAGGAAAAAGAGGCAATTTGGAGGCCCTTGCACAAACTGGCTTTATTCTACCTAAGTTGCCCTCCCACAAGTGTGTACTCCGAAAGAGTGTTTAGTGCCGCCGCTCACCTTGTCAGCAATCGGCGTACGAGGTTACATCCAGAAAATGTGGAGAAGATGATGTTCATTAAAATGAATTATAATCAATTCCTCCGCGGAGACATTGACCAGCAGCAATTGCCTCCACAAAGTACACAGGGAGCTGAGATGGTGGATTCCAGTGGGGACGAATTGATAATCTGTGAGGAGGGGGATGTACACGGTGATATATCGGAGGGTGAAGATGAGGTGGACATCTTGCCTCTGTAGAGCCAGTTTGTGCAAGGAGAGATTAATTGCTTCTTTTTTGGGGGGGGTCCAAACCAACCCGTCATATCAGTCACAGTCGTGTGGCAGACCCTGTCACTGAAATGATGGGTTGGTTAAAGTGTGCATGTCCTGTTTTGTTTATACAACATAAGGGTGGGTGGGAGGGCCCAAGGATAATTCCATCTTGCACCTCTTTTTTCTTTTCTTTTTCTTTGCATCATGTGCTGATTGGGGAGGGTTTTTTGGAAGGGACATCCTGCGTGACACTGCAGTGCCACTCCTAGATGGGCCCGGTGTTTGTGTCGGCCACTAGGGTCGCTAATCTTACTCACACAGCTACCTCATTGCGCCTCTTTTTTTCTTTGCGTCATGTGCTGTTTGGGGAGGGTTTTTTGGAAGGGACATCCTGCGTGACACTGCAGTGCCACTCCTAGATGGGCCCGGTGTTTGTGTCGGCCACTAGGGTCGCTAATCTTACTCACACAGTCAGCTACCTCATTGCGCCTCTTTTTTTCTTTGCGTCATGTGCTGTTTGGGGAGGGTTTTTTGGAAGGGCCATCCTGCGTGACACTGCAGTGCCACTCCTAGATGGGCCCGGTGTTTGTGTCGGCCACTAGGGTCGCTAATCTTACTCACACAGCTACCTCATTGCGCCTCTTTTTTTCTTTGCGTCATGTGCTGTTTGGGGAGGGTTTTTTGGAAGGGCCATCCTGCGTGACACTGCAGTGCCACTCCTAGATGGGCCCGGTGTTTGTGTCGGCCACTAGGGTCGCTAATCTTACTCACACAGTCAGCTACCTCATTGCGCCTCTTTTTTTCTTTGCGTCATGTGCTGTTTGGGGAGGGTTTTTTGGAAGGGCCATCCTGCGTGACACTGCAGTGCCACTCCTAGATGGGCCCGGTGTTTGTGTCGGCCACTAGGGTCGCTAATCTTACTCACACAGTCAGCTACCTCATTGCGCCTCTTTTTTTCTTTGCGTCATGTGCTGTTTGGGGAGGGTTTTTTGGAAGGGCCATCCTGCGTGACACTGCAGTGCCACTCCTAGATGGGCCCGGTGTTTGTGTCGGCCACTAGGGTCGCTAATCTTACTCACACAGCTACCTCATTGCGCCTCTTTTTTTCTTTGCGTCATGTGCTGTTTGGGGAGGGTTTTTTGGAAGGGACATCCTGCGTGACACTGCAGTGCCACTCCTAGATGGGCCCGGTGTTTGTGTCGGCCACTAGGGTCGCTTATCTTACTCACACAGCGACCTCGGTGCAAATTTTAGGACTAAAAATAATATTGTGAGGTGTGAGGTATTCAGAATAGACTGAAAATGAGTGTAAATTATGGTTTTTGAGGTTAATAATACTTTGGGATCAAAATGACCCCCAAATTCTATGATTTAAGCTGTTTTTTAGTGTTTTTGGAAAAAAACACCCGAATCCAAAACACACCCGAATCCGACAAAAATAATTCGGTGAGGTTTTGCCAAAACGCGTTCGAACCCAAAACACGGCCGCGGAACCGAACCCAAAACCAAAACACAAAACCCGAAAAATTTCAGGCGCTCATCTCTAGCGACCACTCCTTATTGGCTGTCGGTCCGCAGCAGATATGAAATAGTAGCGCCCTCGGTCATAGGAGCAGCAGTGCCGCCGACCACAGCCTCCTCCTCCTTGCACTGCCGCCGTCCTCTGCCTCCTCCTCACTACACCGCCACTACCCTCATCCGCACCCCGCCACCCTCAGCAGCTCCGCCGCCGCCCTCAGTTCTTCTCTGCACTTCCGTCGCACCATGCCGAACACAGCCTCCTCATCCACTGCACTGCAGACCACAGCATCCTCCGCACCGCCGCTGCTAAAAAGGTAATCTTACCCTGCTGCCTTTCTCTCTCCCTAGTCCCTACTGTATGCCCTTGCTGTCCCTCTCCCTGTCCCTATGTTTCTGCTGTCATAGTCCCTGTCCCTATGTCCTTGCTGTCACTTTCCCTCTCCCTGTACCTGCTGTCACTCTCCCTGAATTTTGTCTCATTCCGTGTGCTGTAATGTGAATTCGGCTCATACCGTGTGCTGTAATGTGAATTTCGGCTCATACCGTGTGGTAAAATATGAATTTCAGCTCATACCGTGTGCTGTAATGTGAATTCGGCTCATACTGTGTGCTGTAATGTGAATTTCGGCTCATACCGTGTGCTGTAATGTGAATTCGGCTCATACCGTGTGCTGTAATGTGAATTCGGCTCATACTGTGTGCTGTAATGTGAATTTCGGCTCATACCGTGTGCTGTAATGTGAATTCGGCTCATACTGTGTGCTGTAATGTGAATTTCGGCTCATACCGTGTGCTGTAATGTGAATTTCGGCTCATACCTTGTGGTAAAATATGAATTTCGGCTCATACCGTGTGCTGTAATGTGAATTTCGGCTCATACCGTGTGCTGTAATGTGAATTCGGCTCATACCGTGTGCTGTAATGTGAATTCGGCTCATACCGTGTGCTGTAATGTGAATTTCGGCTCATACCGTGTGGTAAAATATGAATTTCAGCTCATACCGTGTGCTGTAATGTGAATTCGGCTCATACTGTGTGCTGTAATGTGAATTCGGCTCATACCGTGTGGTAAAATATGAATTTCGGCTCATACTGTGTGGTAAAATATGAATTTCAGCTCATACCGTGTGCTGTAATGTGAATTCGGCTCATACAGTGTGCTGTAATGTGAATTCGGCTCATACCGTGTGCTGTAATGTGAATTCGGCTCATACCGTGTGCTGTAATGTGAATTTCGGCTCATACCGTGTGGTAAAATATGAATTTCAGCTCATACCGTGTGCTGTAATGTGAATTCGGCTCATACTGTGTGCTGTAATGTGAATTCGGCTCATACCGTGTGCTGTAATGTGAATTCGGCTCATACAGTGTGCTGTAATGTGAATTTCGGCTCATACTGTGTGGTAAAATATGAATTTCGTGTCATACCATGTGCTGTAATGTGAATTTCGGCTCAAACTGTGTGGTAAAATATGAATTTCGGCTCATACGGTGTGCTGTAATGTGAATTTCGGCTCATACTGTGTGGTATCAAGTGAAAGAGGCGCCAGTACTAGATAGTATAAGGGGTCCTACTACACTGAAGGACACACCCCTGTTTGAGTGGCCACACCCCCTTTTCCGGAGGTGCACGCATAATTGCAACCTTCACTTTTCCATACCCCCCACTGTATGTATGTATATATATATATATATATATATATATATAAAATCTCAGTGCCTCCCCAGCCAATGACCTCACCGCACGTCACTGCGGTGTACTATATAGAGATACATCCGGTGCTTCGTGTATTATAGCCACATCCAGTGATCGGTGTATTATATAGAGACACTTCCGGAGCTCGGTGCATTATATAGAGCCACATCCAGTGATCGGTGTATTATATAGAGCAGTGACGTGCGGTGAGGGCGGCGGCGGAGCTGCTGAGGGTGGCGGGGTGCGGATGAGGGTAGTGGCGGTGTAGTGAGGAGGAGGCAGAGGACGGCGGCAGTGCAAGGAGGAAGAGGCTGTGGTCGGCGGCACTGCTGCTCCTATTACCGAGGCGCTACTATTTCATATCTGCTGCGGACCGACAGCCAATAAGGAGTGGTCGCGTGGCAGATTTTAAATGTGTGTGCTAAATGTGTGTGCTGTAATCTGCTGCAGACCGGCAGCCAATCAGGAGCGTCTGCCTCCCCCTGTATCTCCCTAAGACTGCCTCCCCCCTGTATCGCCCCAAGACTGCCTCCCCCCTGTGTATCCCCAAGCTGCCTCCCCCCTTAAGGTCTCCAATGCTGCTTCCCCTCCTTTATGTCCCCATGGCTGCCTCCCCCCTTAAGGTCCCCAATGCTGCTTCCCCTCCTTTATGTCTCCATGGCTGCCTACCCACTTAAGGTCCCCAATGCTGTTTTCCCCCTGTGTATTCCCAAGGTTTCCCCCCTCCCCACCGTGTGTCCGCCCCCCCTGAGTCCCCGTATGGCTGCCTCTCTCTCCATGGCTCATCCCCCCCCATGTCTGGTCTCCTCCCCCCCTTGCTTGCCTGGGGTCACTGCTGGGGTCACTGGGGAGAGCATTCATTCATGCCTCCCGTCCCGCAGCGCAGCCTCCGAACTACTGCTACTGGCGGCGGGACCGAGACAGGCGGCTGGCTGGAGCATGAGTTCCGCTGATGCCGCCCGGGACTCAAGTCAGGCGTTAAGTAGGCCGGACTCCAAGGTGGGCTCAGGATCTGGTGCCCAATCATATTTGCATCAGTGACAGGGGCGTGCTTTCATATGTGCTGAAAGCACGCCCCTGTCACTGAGGCACTCATACTAGTGCCGCTTATACTTCTTTTTTAATGGGCTTTTACAGCCCTCTCTTTGGCTCCGCCCCCTGCCCGCCCCCCGCATCCAACCCTTTGTCATTAGCCGCAGGGGGCACCGCTATCGGTGCCTCTAACACAGATCAAAACTTGTTTTCTCATGTAAAAATTATTACAATCATATAAAGCACATGTTCTCAAACTCGGTCCTCAGGACCCCACACGGTGCATGTTTTGCAGGTCTCCTCACAGAATCGCAAGTGAAGTAATTAGCTCCACCTGTGGACCTTTTAAAATGTGTCAGTGAGTAATTAATACACCTGTGCACTTGCTGGGTTACCTGCAAAACATGCACTGTGTGGGGTCCTGAGGACCGAGTTTGAGAACCACTGATATAAAGCATATACTTACTTATGACACAGAATATGTGTCATAAGTATCTTCTTTATATTATTATAATCATTAATGACAGGGGAGAATGACAGGGGAGGCACTGCCTCCCCTGACTGCACGTCCCTGATATAGAGCCACATCTGGTGCTCAGTGTATTATATAGAACCACATCCGGTGCTCGGTGTATTATATAGAGCCACATCCGGTGCTCGGTGTATTATATTTCATTATTATTATTATTATTATCCTTTATTTATATGGCGCCACAAGGGTTCCGCAGCGCCCAATTACAGAGTACATAAACAAATAAATATATAGAGCCACATCCGGTGCTCTGTGTATTATAGCCACATCTGGTGCTCAGTGTATTATATAGAACCACATTCGGTGCTCAGTGTATTATATAGAGAAGGCATGTCCAAACTGTGGCCCTCCAGCTGTTAAGAAACTACACATCCCAGCATGCCATTCTCAGACAGGAAAACTGTGTCAGGGCATGCTGGGATATGTAGTTTCACAACAGCTGGAGGGCCGCAGTTTGGAAATGCCTGATATAGAGCCACATTCGGTGCTCGGTGTATTATATAGAACCACATCCGGTGCTTGGTGTATTATATAGAGCCACATCCGGTGCTCAGTGTATTATACAGAACCACATCCGGTGCTCAGTGTATTATACAGAGCCACATCTGGTGCTCAGTGTATTATACAGAACCACATCTGGTGCTCGGTGTATTATATAGAGCCACATCCGGTGCTCAGTGTATTATACAGAACCACATCCGGTGCTCGGTGTATTATATAGAGCCACATCTGGTGCTCTGTGTATTATATACAGCCACATCTGGTGCTCGGTGCATTGTATAGAACCACATCCGGTGCTCGGTGCATTATATAGAGCCACATCCGGTGCTCTGTGTATTATATAGAGCCACATCCGGTGCTCGGTGTATTATATAGAGCCACATCCGGTGCTCGGTGTATTATATAGAGCCACATCTGGTGCTCTGTGTATTATATACAGCCACATCTGGTGCTCGGTGCAATGTATAGAACAGCATACCTCCCAACATTCACAGGAGGTAAATAGGGACATTTTGCACAGCGAAGAGAAGGGAGCGTAGCTTATGAGAAAGGGTGAGTGGCTTCACGGGGATGCCGCGATCGCGGGCCACGCCTCCCATTTTAGTCACAGTGGGGGCACGGGCAGTGCTCTGTGAACTGCTGGCCATGCCCCCAATCCCTCTGCCTCCCAGAAATAGACGCACAGCAGCGAGTGATTCGAGCCTCCCAACTGCGCCCCCCACCCCGGAACACTGCGGCCGGCAGGAGGGAGGAACCCCAAAAAACGGGACTGTTCTGCGAAAACCGGGACAGTTGGGAGGTATGGAACAGCATGTGGTGCTCAGTGTATTATTTAGTATTTGCAGAATGGGCCCGGTGAGTACTCTCGGGTTGTGCAGCAGGTGTGTGAGTGGAGGTTAGTCCACTCAGGAGGGAACCTGGCCAGGTTTAGGTACTAGAAACCCCCGGCCCTGCTGCAAATGGATGGAGGCAGTACAGAACACTCCTCATACAACATATGCTACAATGGACTAACACCATCTTCAGATGGAATTAGTTGCGGCGGCTGTGTAAATCTGACATCATTGCACACCCCACAGAAAGGGGGGCTGCCACTTCTGTCAGAAATATAGGGATCGCTGCAGATATTTCCCATATTTGTTGTGGTCTCTCCAACATACATGCCGGTGATACTCAACGTTTTCAGATATCCCCCAAAAATTCATATTCTACAAATATTTAAATGGTGTCATCGTTCTGGGCTTCATCTTGACTCCTGATTGCTGCAGCTGGGTTCATAACCTTGCTTGGTTGCTGGACTTGTGGTAATTGGCTGTTCAGCCCTTTTATACTTTGTTATAATCAGTCTAATTCTGTCAGTCCTGGTGAATACTTGGATTCCTGCTCTGTGCTGCTTAGAGGAGCTCATTTACCTGTGTTGGAAAACTCTCTATTCAGTGCAATAAATCTGGATTTTGGGGGTGATTCCGAGTTGTTCGCTCGTTAGCTGCTTTTAGCAGCATTGCACACGCTAGGCCGCCGCCCTCTGGGAGTGAATCTTAGCTTAGTAAAATAGCGAACGAAAGATTAGCAGAATTTCGAATAGAAATTTCTTAGCAGTTTCTGAGTAGCTCCAGACCTACTCACAAATAGCGATCAGTTCAGTCAGTTTCGTTCCTGGTTTGACGTCACACACACGCCCAGCGTTCGCCCAGCCACTCCCCCGTTTCTCCAGACACTCCCGCGTTTTTCCCTGACACGCCTGCGTTTTTCCGCACACTCCCAGAAAACGGCCAGTTTCCGCCCAGAAACACCCACTTCCTGTCAATCACACTCCGATCACTTCAACAATGAAAAATCTTCGTTCGGACGTGAGTAAATCTACTAAGTTTTGATCTAAAATACTAACCGCATGCGCACTGCGAACCATGCGCATTTTTTCCTTAATCGTTCCGTTGCGAAAATCGGCAACGAGCGTACAACTCGGAATGACCCCCTTTATCTGAAGATCTGCTTAACATCTTGCTACTGTGCAAATTATTTATGCTATGTGAAAGAACTGTTCAGTATTTCTCTTCAGTGCAACTAATTAGGAGTTCTGTGAAGATCTAACCAATATCTCGCTACTGTGTAAGTTTTTGTGCTATTTGAAAGAACTGTTCACTATTTCAGTGCAAGTACCTTTGCTATTCAGAAAACCTGCTACCTATCGGCAATTCTCCACATGGGAAAGTGCCTGTGATATATGAAATAACAGGCAGGCATTTCTTTGTTGTCCAAACTATCTGTGCTATTTGGGAGGATCTGTCCACCAGTTGTCTGCTGTGCAATTATCTTTGCTATTTGGAAAACCTTCTATGATACTCTTCTGTGCAAAGTACAGTACCAGTGCTGTTATGAAGATTTGGTTAGCTGTTTTCTATATAGTTTTTATTTTTTTGAAGTGTTCCGTTGCCTTTAAATATGTGTTTGTCACAATATACAATATTAGTTTTATTCCAAATGATCCTCTCTATTCCAAATCGTCTCTTTAAATACAAATGCCCACAAAAGGTGATGTTTTTAGGTTATACTATCAGCAGAAATTTTTTTACTCTATCTTCTGATCCGATGCCCTATTTTTTGATTTGGCCCACTGCCTCCATTTTATTAGGTTGGAGGGGATGCGTTCACCATATCGAACGCGGGAATCCCAACACTGGTTAAAAGACCGGCGCTGGAACTCCGACACTGTTCACAGTGCTGACGCCAGAATCCCGACTGTCAGCATCTTCCAAACTTAAGTATGCCAGGAAAGGTTAGGGTTGGGCCGTGGGATTGGGGGGAGGGTGCGGGGGGTTAGATTTAGGCAGTATAGGGGAGGTTGGGGTAAGGCTGCGGTAGTGGTTGGGGGTTAGAGTTAGGCTGCAGAGGGGAGGGTTAGGCACTAAGGGTGGGTTAGGCTGCAGGGGAAGGAGGGTTAGGCTTTGGAAACTGTCCTACCCATATAAATATTTATTAAACCTTCTATAAAAGGATGAGTGGAGCTGTTACCCATATCAACCAATCAGAATCAACCTATCATTTACCTAGTACACTCTATAGAATAGCTAGAGTATGTTGAGCTGCTATGGGCAACTCTTCCCCTTGTCCGCTTTAGATAATTCTCCACCATAGTTCTGTGGCTCAGAAAAGACTCAGGAAGTGCACAGTACAACTTCCAAACACTGTATTCCTTTACACTAGGGATCATATGAACCACAGGAACATTAAGTCTTTGTTTCTGTACGTGTGAGTGTTATTATGTGGGTGGAATTGGTGTGGAAGGACATCCTTGACCCAACCCACTCCTCTGCACCCACTCTGACCCGGCTATCTCAGTCCACAGGCCGATGCCCTTTTGTGGGACATAAATCCCCTTTTCTGTTTCACTTTTCTGCCCAACCTTCAGAAATGAAAGAGGAAACTGCTGGGATTATTTTACATCAATGTATATGTATATCCTGGTGACTCAGAACTGGCTGTAGGAGTCTTGCAAAGTTCTGTTTAAGTTACTGTTAAATCTCTGGTACTGGGGCCACATCCTCTGCCATGAACCTGAAATGTTGATGGAGTAAAGATCTGGACAAGTGGTTTAGGTACCAAAGACTATATTAAATGCAAATCATTATTGCTGTCCAGCTCGGACTGTACATTAAAGTTACAAAAGAACCCACATTGGGCCACAAGGATGAGTGGTGCCCACTTGCATTTCTAACACAAAGAACACATGGTAAAAAGACGTAATTTTCAATTTAGTAGCAAAAACCACTTATCAAAAAAAAAACATTTGGTACTTAGAGTATACATTTGATATGACATGTAACACTACAGAAAGATGTCTTCCGGTCACAGGTCTTTAAATTTGTCCTTGTTAACCTCCATCCACTGTTGGAACTTCTTGACTTTGGGGTTGAGTTTGTGGGTCATCTCCACATCCCGGTCGGGTTTTGTCATGTAGAATCGGAACATATTGGCCATCCCCTTCGCTTCTGGGAAGTCGCGTTTCTCAAACTCGTCAGGATGAATCTGAGGATACAACACCATGTTTGTATACATTAGTTTGCTTTTGTAGAAGAAGACGGGCACCAAGAAAGAATATACTTTGGCACCAAATGTCCGAACCCGAGGCTCGACCTTAGTATTAGTGACCAATTTGGCATCTCAGAAAGTGGCCCAAGTTGAACGAGAGCTGCCCCTTTTGGAGGTTTGTATAGTCAGCAGGGCCGGTGCAAGGTTTCTCTGCACCCTAGGCAAATAGTCAGCAGCAGCCCCCCCCCCCCCCCTCTCCCCCCACCCAGGTAACCGCCTCACAATTTATCGGTTTGGGTTAGGATATTGGGGTTACGGTATTAGGGATAGGAAATAAGGGTTGATTTATCAGTGTGGGTTAAGGTTAGGTGTTATTATTAGGGATATATATATATATATATATATATATATATGTTACATACGATATCCTGGCGCTCGGGATGCCGGCTGTCAGAATACGGACAGCGACATCCAGAAGATTAAAATCCCAACACTTGCTAATTATGTAAACTAACCCTGATCCCTAATCTTCCACCACCCCCCCTTCCTAATCCTAACCCTCCCCAGTGGTGCCTAACCTTAACTCCCCCTTCCCCCAGCCTAACCCTAACCCTTCCTCCCCCAAAGCCTAATCCTAACCCTCCCCAGGGCTGCCTAATCCCCCCTACCCACAGCAAAACCCTCCCACCCCTGCAGACTAACCCTAACCCACCCAACCCCGCAGCCTAACCTCTCCCCCAAAATAGTAATTTGGACCCATCCTACAATGCTACACTGGTTCCCCAAGCCCAGCTGTTCATACTGGAAACGCACAGACTATATAGCATTAACGTATATCTATATCTTTATATCTATATTCCCTCCAATGGCGGCACTCAGGTCTCGTAAATAATGACAACAGGACACGGCTCTGATCGGCAACGTTTCAGCGCTTTTATCAAGCCACATAAAAGCACTGTGAGCACACTAAATGAGCTGAAACTCACATTGTAGCACACTGAATGAGCCGAAACTCACATTGTAGCATACTGAATGAGCCGAAATTCACATTGTAGCATACTGAATGAGCCGACATTCACATTGTAGCACACTGAATGAGCCAACAGTCAAATTGTAGCACACTGAACGAGCCGACATTCACATTGTAGCACACTGAATGAGCCGACAGTCACATTGTAGCACACTGAATGAGCCGGCATTCACATTGTAGCACACTGAATGAGCCGACAGTCACATTGTAGCACACTGAATGAGCCGAAATTCACATTGTAGCACACTGAATGAGCCGACATTCACATTGTAGCACACTGAATGAGCCGACAGTCATATTGTAGCACACTGAATGAGCCGACATTCACATTGTAGCACACTGAATGAGCCGACATTCACATTGTAGCACACTGAATGAGCCGAAATTCACATTATAGCACACTGAATGAGCCGACATTCACATTGTAGCACACTGAATGAGACGAAATTCACATAATAGCACACTGAATGAGCCAAATTTCACATTATAGCACGCGGAATGAGCCGAAATTCACATTGTAGCACACTGAATGAGCTGAAATTGTGACAGCAGGGACAGCCAGAGTGACGAAAGGGACAGCCAGAGAGAAGACAGGGACAGCCAGAGAGAAGACAGGGACAGCCAGAGAGATGACAGGGACAGCCAGAGAGACGACAGGGAGGCATTCTGGCGGGCGGGATGCTGCTGTCGGGATTGTGACAGCTGGCATCCCACCCAAACGGTAAACCATACGGAACATATATATATATATATATATATATATATATATATATATAGTACAATTTTGTGTACTCCTTATATGTTTTTGTTTACCATACCCCCACCCCTTATATGCGTTGTGCTTATCCCCCCCCCCCCCTCCCCCCCTCCCTTTCCTTTATATAAATTATACCTAACAACCCTAATTTAGTTTAATGTCATGGTGCCATATACGATTTTCACTTACATAAATTTGATGTCTGTGGCAGGGGGGACTTTTTGTCCTAGAAGTGCGGTTCCAATGCAGCACTCCATCGCTCCTCTCTGCACACAGAGCTTGCAGGGGCAGGATGTGGAGCTGGCCGGGGTCAGGCAGATACAAGGGAGCCTGGAGCAGGTGAGCAGCGGCCAGCAGCTTGTGGAAAACGATGGGCGACTGAGGGAGCATGCAAGGCTCGGGGCAGTGACCGGACCTCCCTGCCTGCGGCTTTGAGAGGGGGCGCTGCAGGACGAGAAGGGAGAAAACGATGCTTCTGCTGCTTGTCCGGCCAGAAGAGAGACACAGCAGCATCGCGCAGCAGGCCGACTGTCAGCCTCTGACAGTCAATAAGGGTGGCCCGGCCGCAAGTGCTTTGACTGTACGGAGCCTTGCTGACTTCTTTCATTGCGGCGGCGGAGGTGAGCGGGAGCCGCTGCTGTTGACTGGCGGTTGTGTCCAGTCGTGGCAAAAGCAATTCACCCTGGCCGGTGAGGAGGGTGACTGACAGTGGTGGCTGCGGCTGGCCAGACCCGCGCCGCGGCAGCCACTAGAATAATTTTTAAAACTGGTTCAGCAGGAGCTTGCCGCCCTCTAGTGGCCGGCGCCCATAGGCAGCTGCCTAAAGCTGCCTAATGGTAGCGCCGGCCCTGATAGTCAGAATACAAATGTATATACAGGCCCGCAGTGGTCCTCTTCCCACTTCAATTACCAACATGTCCAATGACGATCTGGCCAGTTGCAACTAATCATTTTAGGACAATTTAAATCTTAAGAGTCTCATTTTTAGAAGCTAAAGCTTCTCAAAATGAATTGTGGTGGTGTTGCCTATAGCAACCAATCAGACTTTGTCTATTATTTCTCTATTGCATCCTAGAAAATGATAGACAGAATCTGATTGGTTGCTATGGGCAACACCACCACTTTAGTCTAAGTAAATATACTCCTCATTTGGGAAACCATAAGTTGGTCATTGAGTCACTTCATTGAAAATTCTATGTAAAGACTTTGACTCTTCATGGCTACCAGAAATGTTTCTTAGGTCAAATGTATTTAACAGAGACCCGTGGCGTGACTATAAATTAGGCGCCCACCCAAAAAGTTTCAGGCGCCCCCACCACCACCACCACAGTAACTGCTCGTTGTCAGGGGACCCCTCCGGCTGCCACAGGTCTGCAGTCCTGTTGCGCCTGCCCCCATTAAAAACGTCCCTCCCAAAATGGCAACCAACACCTCTAGCATCCTTAATAACTGTCTCCTCTGAGGTGGTGGCCATTTTGGGGGGCCAAAGAGAAGTATCTCCAGTTCCAGGAAGTGGCATAGCAATAGCCCCCGCCCAAAAGCCACCCCACGCCTCTAAGCCAGTTTGGGGTCTGCGGGGGCTATTGCTACACCACTGACAGAGACTTCAACGTAGGACACGTCTGGCACAAGACCAACCAACTACGAAAGATACAGCCACAGGACACTCACCTTGGCGTCTTTAATGGTCTTCCCGGTGACTTTGGACATTATTGCGGCATACTGCTCCGCCGTCAGCTTCTCTGCGCTGAGCCCAATGGTCTTCCCTTTGTAGTGTGACGGATGTTTTAGGATGGTGACAACGGCAGGACCCAGATCTGCCACAGATATCCCATCCAGGGGTACATCGCCCACTGGCAGGCCTTAAAACAAGACATGATGAATGGATCAGAAACCTTTGTGCAATGAAGTCCAGGCATACAATACTGGATTACAGTATTCTTGGTCATTAGCAAGAGGTTTTTTAGATCAAAAGTTTTTATAAAAAGATGTTTTTCAGACAAACTATTAAAAAAAAGAGCATTTCCAAAAAGTAAAAATGTTGAGGTAAATTGCCATTTAAAATCAACTCATCGAGGCTGATTCCGTAGTGTTAGTAAAGCACAAAAGCACTAGTAACTGTGCACATGGACAACCCACGCTGCAATGTACGGGGGGGGGGGGGGGTGGCAAGTACATTTATTTTTTGCATGCAGGGTAAATGCTGGCTAATTTTGCACGTAGACCATAAATGCTGGACAACTTGATTTTTATACTGCAATGTAGATTTGAGGTTGGACATAACTCTCTCAAATCTAACTCTGTCTCACATGATACATCTGCCCCACCTGCAGTGCAGAATGGTTTTGCATAGGAGTACAGTTCAAACATAAAACCCCATCTTCAACCAGGCTCGGGCCCGGGACACTGAGCATGGGTTGAAACCAGGGCTTTCTGTTAAAGTCCCCATTAAAACATGGGTGACAACCCGGGTTATTCCCAGGTTGCCACCCCTCACAACGGACATGGGCCTTCCAGTACCTGCGTATTCCAGTTTATAGTGGACACTTAGAGGTGATGTTATCTCCAAGAGCTACTGTCCCCCACAAATCAGCTCCTTTGAGGCGTGATCCAGGTCATCAAGACCCAGGTCATACTTTCAGGCAGGTGCCATGGCACTGTGCCGGGTTGCTAGTCCAGGGAATAACCCTTGTCGATTGAAGGGTAACAGGACCCGGGACGGTCAACCCCGTGGAGACCCTTTCAGACATAAGCCGGACCCGCTTTGAACCTGGGTTTTTGCTCTATGTCTGAAAGGGGTATTACTTTTTTTATGCTTTACCCCACCTCAGAATCCGGTCCATTATATAATTTTACCCTCTGGAGCTCCTTCTGTTCTTCTCTCACTTTACGTTTGTTATGTGCGTATACCAATAATTGTGTAATGTTGTCACTCTTGCTTTTGAGGTAAGTGGTAACCACTACTACCTGTATTATACCGATAGGCAAATAATTTGTAGGATTTGGTGCTTTACTGGAGATAAAGTGTTTTGGGTTTTTTTTTTTCAAAAAATCTGGAGTCTACAAAAACTTGTAGGGCAATCTAACACCAAATTATCCCCCAATTTGCGTGACGTGTAGAATCACCGGACACACACACATACATATATATATACTCCCCCTCGTACATATTGAGTAGCACGCCTCATCCTTGCACTTTTGTGGCTTGAACGTATCCAGCAGGTTCTCGTAGTAGAAGGCAAGCCTGACGCTGGTGATGTGGCACTCCAAGTGCTTAAAGTACTCCTCCACCTCGCCTTTAAAGTCAAAGTGCGGAACGGAGAGATGCCCTCCAGTGGCCTTCTTCACGTTCTCCAAGCCACTGTAGACCACATGCTCCACGTGCAGGTGCTTACACAAATCCGCCACCAATTTCCCCTGGAACACAAAAACGGTAAAGTCAATATGGACATATTGTATATTTAGTGGATCAGTGGATCTCAAACTTTTTTGAGTCATGTCACACTAGAATATATATATATATATATATATATATATATATATTTTTTGTTTTCACGACACCCCCTAGGCCAAAAGTTTCTTATTGTGAAGTTCAAAAAAACATAAAATTATGTCAATGGTGTTTATATGTCATCATTAGGTTTAGTTATGTGGTGAGGGGCAGGGTTCATGATGTATCTGTTAGATTCGATCTGGGTGACAATACCCTTACCACAACATCCTTGGTTTTGGAGATCATGTGGTATGATAAATGAGGTGGGGATGGGGGTCCATAGGCAAATAGGGTGTTGCCCGGTACCCCCCTCCTCTTGGCAAGTGCTGCTGCAGCTGCACATGTCCGGTCTACCAAGTTTGCTGTGTGTGTGGAGCTGAATCCTCAATCAGTGCATTGAACCAGAGAGTAGTTATTAGGAAGAAGAGACAGGGGCCTTACCATGAGGTGGGAGAATGTTGCTTAGAAAATACAGTAGTGGTTCTATTGTGTTTGTGAATTTATTTATTATGGTATTATTATCCTTTTCCTGACCACTTATCATATTGAAATTATTTGAATATGTTTGATACCGCCTATACTATAGACCTTCTCTAGTGCTAAATATTAATACTGTATTCCATACAGCATCCAGTGTATAAACAGACCAATGTGTTTACATTAATGTCCAGAGTCATTACTACGTTCTTCTACCGCTCCCACAGACTCCCGCACTTGCTCCAATGTTCCGCGGAGAGGGAGATTGTGGATTGCACTTGTAAACCTCCCTCTAGAAATCCTGCATTGGACACTGGGGTTTTTGGCAAGTTTCATAAGAATTCATTTCAATTGTTGTATTGCACAGAAAATGTCAGATTATTTGGTGAGACACTTCTGAATCAGGTGGAATGGTTACGGTTTTAAAAAACCTGTTGTGTTGCAAAATGTTGACACCAGAACGTCAACTATGTCAATAGGCTCTTTAAGCTCAAACCTACCGACCTGTCGAAGCACAATCCCCAGCCTAACCCTAACCCTAAATCTCCCACTATAATATACTGTTGCTATTGTGACTGTCGACATAATACAATTATAATTATCATTCTTTTAGTACACTTTAGTTCATTTAATTTGTTACTATTAGTTACATCACCTGTGGTCATGTCCATTACATTTCATAACTGTGCTTATTTATAATAAATGGCAACTCAAGCTCCTAATATTGTATGAATGCAACAATTTAGATAATTTGTGTTATATTTTAACAATGTTGGGAAATTTGCTTTGTAATGCACAAGAGCAATGGGCAACATCAAGCATCACTATCTTCTATCTAAAGCCAACCCATCGTGCAGTGACGATGTGACCACAAGGTGGCACTGTTGTCTAGAAATATATATTTGAAACCTGCAGACAGAGAATGCAACATGACAGCTTCTGCTCATTAATGAATGTACATTTATTGTTTTTTTAATTATTATTCATGATGTCACTGCCATGACTGTAGTCTTTACCTGGGTGAGTTCCTTGCCCTTATCGGAATGGCCCCAGGAATCGGTGACCAAGAAAACACCATAGGCGCCCTTCAGTGCGGCCGCCAGGCTTTCCTTGTTGTCCAGATCCGCGCACACGACCTCCGCTCCGGCCTGTTTCAGCTTGTCAGCTGCTGGTTTGCTGGTGTCCCGAGTCACCGCCCTGACCGCAAAGTGCCCATCATGCAATAGAGCCTCGGCTACTGATCCGCCCTGAGCTCCTGTGGGAGACAGTGATTTAGGTATAGTGACCAATCGTAAAAAAATGTCTGTGTTCATCCGGTATCTCGCACGGCCGCCAAACTAGGGCGTCATTGCATCTGGCCCCAGTGTTGGACTGAGGCATAAGGGGCCCACCGGGGGGGGGGGATGCAGTGGTAGGGGCCCATATTTAGAGATATGGCCAGTCTCATGAACGGGTGTGGCCAGCCACCACATTGGTTTGCCTAACCATGAAAGAGTGCATGGGCTGGGCCCCTTGATAAGTATATATAGTAAATACTGCTAATGCATGCATGATAATGTACCAGAGTAATACACCATAGTCCTGTGCAGTATAAGGTAACATGTATAATGTACAATTCAAGTGCACAGTCTGGAACCTGATCCATAGTGGAGGAGAAGGGCCACCCAGACAGTGAGGCCCACCGGTGGTTTCCCCTATACCCCTGTGGGCCAGTCCAACTCTGTCTGGCCCTGTGTATCTTGTTTTCAATAGACTATAAGCTAATAGTATGTTATTCAGAATTTGGTTCTTCTTTGTGTTTTTTACATTGGGGAACAGGCAATAGATCTATTTGTGGCTAACAAATAGATGTTTACTTTGATCAAGTCCAAATATGCTAGGATATCTGATATTACAATCCAAAATACACAGAAGTAAAGGCATACTTGCCTACTCTCCCGGAATGACCGGGAGGCTCCCGAAAATCGGGTGACCCTCCCGGCCCCCCGGAAGAGCAGGCAAGTCTCCCGATTCGCGGGGTCCCCCCTGCCCATCCGCCCACTTAGTGTGTAAAGTGGGCGGTCCGGGCAGTTGATGACGCGATTCTTGCTGAATCGCGTCATCATAGCCACGCCCCCTGCAGTGTAATGCCAGTGATTGCGGCATTACAGAGCTGGGGGTGTGGCTTAAAGGAGGCGTCATTGTGACCCCGCCCTTGCTCCGCCCCCACTTTGCCCTTGCCCCGCCTCCGGCCCACCCCCTCCTCTACGTCACAGCCTCCCCTGCCCGCCCTCTGAGCCGACCTGGCTGCTCTCTCCCGCAGGGAGCAGCCAGAAAGTAGGTAAGCATGAGTAAAGGCAGTTAGACCTGAATTAGAATTATATGGGGTTATCTAATTAGCCGTGATAACACGATATATGATTGCGGCTAATGTTATGGCATCTATATCCTGAAGAATCGGCCTATGTCGCTGCCAGAGATATCCTATTCCAAAATGGCGATAACAGGATTTGCGCGATAATTTTAGCCAGCAAAAGCTGAGATAAATATAGGAGAAAGTGGGGAAATCTGCCTGTACCCCCCAAAAAAAGCCAAACTACTATAGGAAAACATAGAAATCTACTAGTGGCTATAATAAAACTGTTTGGTGTCATTACATTGCGTCGAATGGTTTTAAATGCATTTTTTTTAAGCAATTTAAAAAATTGTAGAAAGCTATTTTTATTCTGCAAAATAAATGCTCTCATTAAATTTGGGGGTACATAAAAATGGGTATAAGTATATATTTGGGTCATTTTAGGGGACTTTTAAATAAAAGTGGAAATGGACCAATCACTCCCACCAGCAAGTCTAAAAAAACACCTGTCCCACTCATACAGCCCCCCAATGTACCTGTCCCATACCTTGTACCCCAATTTCCATCCCTTTGCATTTTTTAACCCCAAAAATGGAATGTCATTAATGGGCAATTAAAAATAATTAAAAACGTCTAAGTGCCTAATTATTAGTCACTTGGGGTTGTCCCAGGGGTTCAGAACCAAATCCCAACATTTTTAACTAAATATAGGGATTTTGCACTACTTATCCCCTGCTCAGAGATAGGGATCCCGTCTCTAGGTCAACAGTAAGTAGGTGGACAATGTTTAGGTCGACCTCTATTGGTCGACAGTAAGTATGTCGACATGACCTAGATCGACAGGTCAAAAGGTCGACATGTCATAGGTCAAAAGGTCGACATGAGTTTTTCACTTTTTTCCCTTCATTTTTTGAACTTTTTCCTACTTAACGATCCACGCGGACTAAGAGTGGGAATAGTAACCTGCGCAGAATGAAGCGAGCCATGTGAGGGGACACGGTGCACTAATTGGGCTTCCCGGTCACTGTACGGAGAAAATACACTAAAAAAACATTAAAAACTCATGTCGACCTTTTGACCTGTCGACCTAGACAAAGTCAACCTAAACACCCTGTTGACCTAGCATCCCTGTCGACCAATAGTGGTCGACCTAAACATTGTCGACCTACTTACCATCGTCCTTACATACCACACCCCTATGATAAACCGGGTGTGGTATGGTTTGCCAACGGTCGGGGTCCCAGCGACCAGCATACCAGCGCCGGAATCCCGACCGCCGTCATACCGACAGGTGGGCGAGCGCAAATGAGCACCTTGCGGGCACGTTGGCGCGCTACGTGTGCCACGCTTTCTATTTTCCCTCCAGGGGGGTCGTGGACCCCAAGAGGGAGAAAAGATGTCGGTATGCCGGCGGTCGGGATTCCGGCACTGGTATGGTGGTCGCCGGGAGCCCGGCCTGCCGGCAACCTGAATACCACCCGATAAACCCTATGGAGACTTATTGCAAATAACTTATCCCTGCTAATAGGATACAGAATGATCGCATTTGCGATAATGTATCACGAAACCGCATTGTTGCAGCTAATTGGATACCCCCCTGTGTAAAAACAGATTTTGCAATATGGTATCACTGACCAGGGGCCTCCCACCTTGCAGACAGGGACACTACAGTCTGGCTCTATTGAGAAAACAGATGGCAAGAGAGTGCACATGACTGACAAAAGACCCAGGCGCTCCACAGCAGACAGAACAACACCCTATGCTAGGACTCTGATTATCCTGTAAAACTGCTTTCAGGAATTTGGCTAAGTATCATTTCTTTTTTATTAATGATATTGTAAATAAATGATTGTTTAAACTGTTCTGAGGTGTCCCCGCCTCTCACTATGCCTCCGATATAATATTTCCACTGGGAACAATGACCAAAACACTCCTCTACTACTTCTACAACCCTTAGAATTTACAGCACCCGGCGCATTATTCCACAAAATAAATATGAAAGGTGGATGAGTATGGGAGACACAGAACTGCGGGTGAGGAGAGGAAACAGAGCAGCAGAGGTTGTGGCACAAAGTCAACAACTTTGGGCAGCACGGATGGTGTAATGGATAGCATTGCTGCCTCACAGCACTTTGATTTCCCCCACGGCCCCAACTGTGTGGAGTTTGTATCTTCTCCTCATGCTTGCTTGGGTTTGATCCGGGTGCTCCGGTCTCCTCCCATGAGCCAATAATATACTGGTAGGTAAAAATGTTTTAGGGCAGACTACATGGGCCAAGTGGTTCTTATCTGCCATCACATTCTGTGTTTGTAACTTGCTCACCCCACAGGGATATGGCCGTTAGGGCGACACAACTTAGGTCGACATGTACTAGGTCGACAGGTCAAAAGGTCAACTTGATGTTTTCACTTTTTCCCCCCATTTTTGGACTTTTTCATACTTTACAATCCACGTGGACTACAATTGGGAACGGTAACCTGTGCCATGCGAGGGGACGCGGTGCACTAATTGGGGTTCCCCATTACTTTACGAAGAAAACAACACCCAAAAAAGTAAAAAAACTCGTGTCGACCTTTTCACCCGTCGACTTAGTACATGTCGACCTAATGCCAGTGTCGACCTTCAGTGGTCAACCTAATAACTGTCGACCTAAGTTGTGTCAACCCAATGACCCATACCCATCCCAGGCCGTGATATTTGTGCATGCATGTAAGTCGCACAGGACATACCATCACTGGTCGCACCATTGTGTGCACGTATATTGAGGCTCACATTCTAAGAAGTGTATTGGAAATGCATTATGCCTTTTGGGGGGGTTTAATCCATGGGTCACTTACAGCTTTCTCAACCCTCCTATCTCTCTTCTGGTCAGGAACTCCATCGATAGTTCATGAAACCAGATACTCTTGTGTTTCTGCCTGCACTGCATACTATCCTGCTCACATTCTGTCTGCCTGGTTCAGCTGCTGCACAAGAGGGAGAGCTAGTGATGTCAGAGTGCTGCGGACAGGGGCCCCCCTGACAGAGGTGAGCCCGGGGAACAGTATCTCCTGCGCTCCCCTTCATCTTAATCTGGCTATGGCTATATGCAAAAGCAGCCAGTATTTACTCTGCCCTGAAAAATATAAATATATTTGCTGCCCTTGCATGGCAATATGGTTTGCCCAAAGTGGTTGTGCAACAGGGGAGCAGTATTGTTAGAACGTTGCACATGCTACATCCATCAAAAAGCGCACACGCGGACAATGCAGCGTCTGACTCAGAAGCAGGCCCAGTGTGTTATACATGTGCAGATTTGTACACACTGGTCACAAGAGCTTGCTATCTATTTGGAACATATTCAGATGGCTAGGCTCCCGTCTATCAGTGTGTGAACATAACTTTCCAGGTGTCTCATGGACCTCACCCTACTCACACAATACTGGTACGGTAAGACGCCAGCTATATGCTAACATGATGCCAGAATAATAATCCCACTTCAATCCTATGTTTTACTAGTATGCTCCAGAGCCAAAAGCTATGTTTACAGACTGACTTGGAACATACACTGGCATGTTATAGGGCAGGGGGGTTTGGGGGGTTCTGCTGGCTCTAATCCCACAGGCAAACAAATCGTGGAGGTCACAGAGGCAAAACATCTGCTGAGTAACTTTGTACATGGATTTCCATAAGTGCACAGTGTTTGCAGAGACACAGAAGCATGCACAGGCTGAGGGGCAGGGCTGACGCCAGGATGAAGTGAACCAAGGCGATCACAGGGCACCATGGGGGTATCTAAAATACAGACACACAATGGGCCCCGAGTCGGACTGGGGCATGAAAGGCCCACTGGGGGAGTTCAGTTATAGGGGCCCATGCTTAGGGGTGTGGCCATCCACCACAGAGGCTGAGTCGCTCACTTTCAGTGTCTGTCCATGCAGCAATACTGATTGGTGCGTCCTTAGACTCCATTACACCAGCCCTACCATAGGTGCAGTTTCTCCATCCAGGTATGCCCTCCTATGTGAGCGAACCAGTGTCTGTGTACACAGCCACTGTCAGTGACGTCCAGTAGCAGATCTTGCCACGGGCAAGCAGGACTTTTCCCCGGGGCACCGCCATCCGGAGGGTGCCGCACCAGGGCAAGATCCGCTACTGCTGTGCCCCCCTGCTGCCCGCTGTGTCCCGCTGTGAAGGGAACTAGACGCGTAGCGTCTAGTTTCCCTTCGTGGAGAGGACCTTTACTGTGCGGTGCGCGATGACGTCATCACCCACCGCACAGCATTTCAGCGGCGCTACTACTGTACGGGGCGTAACTGACCACGCCCCCTGTATGAAGCCACGCCCCTATTTCCCACCGGGGCGCAAAAAGCCATAGAACCGGCCCTGGTGACGTCTATAAGACAGACCACCTCCGTGCGCACACTAAGATAACTGCAACTCTGCACTATTGGGACGTATGCGCGGTGTGACTTACAAATGTGTCCTCATATCACTGCTGTAATTGCGAGAAACAGCCCCTCTCAGCACGCAATGTTCTGAGAGACTCTGCCAGTGTCGGACGTCTTTTTGCTTCTTCTTAGCCGAAACTGTTTTTCAATTGCAACACTTTGCAGCTAGGACGCACCAAGAGACTGTGATCATATGAAATAAAGCAACTGGAGACTTAATAAACTTAAGCAGGACCATTACTGTAAAATGAGTAGAGGTATGGAATACAAGCAGTGATGTGAGGCAGCTTTGGAGAGGGAACTCGGCGGGGGTCTACTCTGCTGGCTGCAGGCGGGTGGGAAGAATGGCTGTGCTGTGGTGCAGACCGGACCCAGGACCTGGACCGGTGGTGTGCAGATGTCTGGATGGGACCTGTCCTGCAATGGTGGTGAGTGCTCTGCTGGCACTATACTGGTGGCATTATGTGTAACTGGCACTCTACTGAGGGCATTATGTGTATCCGGCACTACACTGAGGGCATTATGTGTATCTAGGACTATACTAGTGGCATTATGTATATCTGGCACTACACTGAGGGCATTATGTGTATCTGGGTGTCACGATCCGGGTATCTGGACGCCATTTCTTACCCATCAGATGCCTCCTAAGGCTGGCTCAGCGCTCCAGGACCGGATCCCATCTGTTATCCTGATGTGTACATTCCTGTATCCTCTCCTGTCACTCTGGGACGCTGTCACAGTAAACGCCATATTACACCTGGCATGGCGTCTCCCGCGGCCTCCGCCGCCGTCCCTGAACTTCTGCATGCAGAGTGTCTGAGTGGCGATTACGTCAGCCGCGGCCTCCGCTGTGTCCGCGTGGTTGGATGTGCATCTGTCAGCCTGGCGCCTCCTGTCTTCGGTGGCCGGCGCCGCCATTACTGTTTTCATTACCACATGGATTACAAACCAAACTTCCCTCCAAGTGTCTGCATGGGCGCAGCCATCTTGGATTCTGTCAGCTGATCATTTCCACCAATCTGTTCTCAGTATTGATAATCTGCATAATTGCCTAGCCAATCCCTTCCTTGCTGCAGGTATAAATACACTGTGCCTGAGCAAGGAAGGCGTCAGTGCTTTGGTTGTCAAACCTAGTTCCTGTTTGTCTCTCTCCTGTGATTGTCTTCCAGGTTCCAGCTCCTGTCTCAAGACTTCCACCATAGAGACCCGCACCAGCATTCCACCTGCGGTGTAGCCTGACTCTCCAATCCATTGTGGATTCATCTGTTTCCAGCTACAACATTACCTGCTTCCAGCTCAGCTTCCAGCAGAGTACAGCTTCCCTTAAAGGGCCGGTGTCCTTTCTACACTTTACCACTCTCCACCGGTATTATTGTTTCTCCGCTCTCAAGTTCTACATTTCAGTTCATATTTCATCGCTCCCAAGTTCATTTATTATTTAACTGGTTCCAGCCAGTATCCACTCCGTGCTAACAACAGTCTGGTTCCAGCCAGTATCCACAGCAGCTGTTTTATCTTCAGCAACCCAGCTTTTCCTGGAACACCAGCTGGCACAATCCTGGGTTATCTCCATTGCTACAGTCGGGCCTGGTAAGGACTTTCCATCTAGAAGATCATAAGAACTATCTCACACTACCAGTGCCCTGTGGCTCCTGCCATCCTGTAGTACCCAGGAACTGTATTTATTCTTTGCTGACTTTTACGTTTTCTTTTACTGCTGCTGTGTTGCGGAGTTGTCATAATAAACATCATTGACTTTTATCCAAGTTGTCGTGGTCACGCCTTCGGGCAGTTATTATTCATGTTACTTACATGTCCAGGGGTCTGATACAACCTCCCAGGTTCCGGTACATCTCAGCCCCTACAACTGAGGCTGCCTCCCGTCAGCTCAGGCCCTCAGTTGTGACAGTAAGCACTGACCTAATGAATCCAGCCGGAGACCAGGATCAAGCGGCCAGGCCGATGCAAGAACTGGCAGCCCGACTAGAACATCAGGAGGCTGCACAGGGCCACATCATCCGCTGTCTCCAGGATCTCTCTACTCGGCTGGATGGGATTCAGACAACTCTCCGTGGATCAGGCGCGTCTGGTGCGTCAACCACAGTGACTCCAGCTATAACCCCACCCACCTTACCCATTTCTGCTCCACGTCTTCCAACGCCAGCAAAATTTGACGGATCTCCAAGATTCTGCAGGGGATTTCTCAACCAGTGTGAGATTCAGTTTGAGCTACAACCTGGCAATTTTCCCAGTGACCGTACAAAAATTGCCTACATTATTTCTCTTCTCAGTGGCTCAGCCCTTGATTGGGCATCACCGTTATGGGAGAGGTCCGACACCCTGCTATCTTCCTACACTGCCTTCGTGTCAACATTCAGGCGCATCTTCGACGAGCCAGGCCGGGTAACCTCAGCTTCATCCGAGATTCTCCGTTTACGCCAGGGGTCACGTACTGTAGGACAATATCTGATACAGTTCCAGATCCTGGCATCCGAACTGGCATGGAACGACGAGGCCCTGTATGCTGCATTCTGGCATGGCTTATCTGAGCGTATTAAAGATGAGTTAGCTACCAGAGACTTACCTTCTAAGTTAGATGAGCTAATCTCACTCTGCACGAAAGTTGATTTACGTTTCAGAGAGAGAGCAACTGAGCGTGGAAGATCATCTGCTCCAAAATCTTCTGCTCCTCCTCCTCGTCAACTGTCACCATCTAAAGATGAGCCCATGCAACTTGGCCGTTCCCGTTTAACTCCTGCTGAGCGCCGAAGACGTCTCTCCGAGTTTCTCTGTCTCTATTGTGCAGCTCCGTCTCACACCATTAATGCCTGTCCCAAACGTCCGGGAAACTCCAAATCCTAGCTCGCCAAGGAGAGGGCCGGCTAGGAGTAATGATCTCCTCTCCATCTCCTCAAGATTGTAATCTCCCAGTCTCGCTTCAAGTTGCTCAACGTTATCGGAACGTCATTGCCCTCCTTGATTCCGGAGCAGCTGGGAACTTTATTACCGAAGCCTATGTTAAACGGTGGTCCCTACCCACCGAGAGACTTCCTTCGTCCATTTCTTTAACTGCCGTGGATGGCAGCAAAATTTTTGATGCAGTTATTTCTTTAAGGACTCTACCAGTTCGTCTGAGAGTGGGAGTTCTTCATTCCGAACTTATTTCTTTTTTAGTGATTCCAAGAGCCACACATCCTGTGGTCCTGGGCCTTCCATGGCTCCGTCTTCACAATCCTACAATTGATTGGACGACTACGCAAATCCTGGCATGGGGTTCCTCCTGTGCTGAGACATGTTTGTTTAAAGTATTGCCTGTCTGTTCTTCCTCCCCCAGGTCGTCTGATGTTCCACCTCCTCCATATCAAGATTTCACGGATGTGTTCAGTAAAGCTTCTGCTGATATCCTTCCTCCTCATAGAGAATGGGACTGTCCGATTGATCTCGTTCCAGGGAAGGTTCCACCTCGAGGCCGAACTTATCCGTTGTCTCTGCCTGAGACGCATTCTATGGAGGAATATATTAAAGAGAACCTAGCAAAGGGGTTCATTCGACCTTCTTCTTCTCCAGCCGGCGCAGGCTTCTTTTTTGTAAAAAAGAAAGATGGTGGTCTGCGGCCGTGCATCGACTACAGAGGTTTGAACGACATTACCATCAAGAACCGTTATCCTTTACCCCTGATTACTGAGCTCTTTGACAGAGTTAGCGGAGCTACCATCTTTACAAAGCTGGACTTGCGAGGTGCATACAATCTCATCCGGATCCGTGAGGGTGACGAGTGGAAGACCGCCTTTAACACCCGTGACGGACATTATGAGTACCTCGTCATGCCCTTCGGATTGAGCAATGCTCCAGCTGTCTTCCAGCATTTTGTCAATGAGATCTTCAGAGACATTCTATACCGTCATGTCGTGGTCTATCTAGACGATATCCTCATTTTTGCCAACGATTTAGAGGAACATCGTTTTTGGGTTAAAGAGGTTCTGTCCCGTCTCCGTGTCAATCATCTCTATTGCAAATTAGAAAAATGCGTCTTTGAAGTCAAGTCCATTCCGTTTCTAGGGTACATTGTGTCCGGTTCCGGACTAGAGATGGATCCTGAGAAACTACAAGCAATCCAAAATTGGCCGGTACCCTTAACCCTCAAAGGGGTCCAGAGGTTCTTAGGGTTCGCCAACTATTACCGAAAGTTTATACGAGACTTTTCCACCATTGTGGCGCCTATTACTGCTTTCACTAAGAAGGGTGCTAACCCGTCCAAGTGGTCTGAAGAAGCCATGCAAGCATTTCATCTTTTAAAACAAAGGTTCATCTCTGCGCCTGTTCTGAAACAGCCTGACATCGACTCTCCTTTCATCTTAGAGGTGGATGCCTCCTCCGTTGGAGTAGGAGCGGTGTTATCTCAGAGGGCTAAAGATGGCCATTTACACCCTTGCAGTTTCTTCTCCCGGAAGTTCTCCCCAGCTGAGCGCAACTATGCCATTGGCGACCAGGAGTTGCTAGCCATCAAGCTCGCTCTAGAAGAGTGGAGGTATCTGTTGGAGGGAGCTTCTCATTCAATCACCATACTTACAGACCACAAGAACCTTTTATACCTGAAGGGCGCACAATGTCTCAACCCTCGTCAGGCCAGATGGGCACTTTTCTTTTCCAGGTTCGACTTTAAACTCCAGTTCTGTCCGGGCTCTCAGAATCGCAAGGCCGATGCCCTTTCCCGCTCATGGGAGCAAGAAAATGAGTCAGAGTCTTCAGACAAGCATCCTATTATAAATCCGTTGGCATTCTCCACGGTAGGGATGGACTCTACGCCCCCATCAGGGAAAAGTTTTGTGAAGCCGATGCTAAGGAAGAAGCTCATGCATTGGGCCCATGCTTCCCGTTTTGCCGGACATACAGGTATCCAAAAAACCCTGGAGTTTATCTCTAGGTCCTATTGGTGGCCAACTCTGAAAAAGGACGTCTTGGAGTTTATTGCATCTTGCCCAAAGTGTGCCCAACATAAAGTATCCCGCCAGTCGCCTGCGGGGCAACTGGTTCCACTATCCGTTCCCCGTCGACCATGGACCCACTTGTCGATGGACTTCATTACAGACTTACCCATGTGCAACAAGTTCAATACCATCTGGGTGGTAGTTGACCGGTTCACCAAGATGGCACACTTCATTCCTCTCACCGGTCTTCCGTCAGCTTCCAAGTTGGCTCAAGTATTCATACAAGAGATCTTCCGACTCCACGGTCTTCCTGAAGAAATTATCTCAGATCGAGGAGTTCAATTCACAGCCAAATTCTGGCGAAGTTTATGTCAAGTCCTCCAAGTCAAGCTAAAGTTTTCCACGGCTTACCATCCTCAGACCAATGGTCAAACCGAGAGGGTGAATCAGGACTTGGAGGCCTTCCTCCGCATCTATGTGTCCTCCTCTCAAGATGACTGGGTTCAATTACTTCCCTGGGCCGAGTTCTGTCATAACAACCAGTATCATTCTTCATCTGCTTCAACACCATTCTTCACTAACTTTGGATTCCACCCTAAAGTCCCTGAGTTCCAACCGCTTCCAGCAACTTCTGTTCCCGCAGTGGATATCACCTTGCATCAGTTTGCCAATATCTGGAAGAGCATACGATCAGCTCTGCTCAAGGCATCGTTCAGGTACAAGAAGTTTGCGGATAAGAAGCGTCGAGCAGTTCCTGCTCTCAAGGTGGGTGATCGGGTATGGTTATCCACGAAGAATTTGAGGTTAAGAGTTCCCAGTATGAAGTTTGCACCTCGCTATATCGGTCCTTTCAAGATTGAACAAGTTATCAATCCTGTTGCTTACAGACTCCAGTTGCCTCCCTTCTTAAAAATACCCAGGACATTCCATGTTTCCCTGTTGAAACCGCTGATCTTGAATCGGTTTCATTCCTCACTTCCTCCAACTCCGAAAGTCCAAACTCAACGAGGCGTTGAGTATGAAGTGGCCAAGATCCTGGACTCACGTCACCGTTACGGTCAACTACAATATCTTATTGACTGGAAGGGTTATGGTCCTGAGGAACGTTCATGGACCAATGCTTCTGATGTCCATGCTCCTGCCTTGGTCCGGAGATTCCATTCCAAGTTTCCTCAAAAGCCAAAGAAGTGTCCTGGGGCCACTCCTAAAGGGGGGGGTGCTGTCACGATCCGGGTATCTGGACGCCATTTCTTACCCATAAGATGCCTCCTAAGGCTGGCTCAGCGCTCCAGGACCGGATCCCATCTGTTATCCTGATGTGTACATTCCTGTATCCTCTCCTGTCACTCTGGGACGCTGTCACAGTAAACGCCATATTACACCTGGCATGGCGTCTCCCGCGGCCTCCGCAGCCGTCCCTGAACTTCTGCATGCAGAGTGTCTGAGTGGCGATTACGTCAGCCGCGGCCTCCGCTGTGTCCGCGTGGTTGGATGTGCATCTGTCAGCCTGGCGCCTCCTGTCTTCGGTGGCCGGCGCCGCCATTACTGTTTTCATTACCACATGGATTACAAACCAAACTTCCCTCCAAGTGTCTGCATGGGCGCAGCCATCTTGGATTCTGTCAGCTGATCATTTCCACCAATCTGTTCTCAGTATTGATAATCTGCATAATTGCCTAGCCAATCCCTTCCTTGCTGCAGGTATAAATACACTGTGCCTGAGCAAGGAAGGCGTCAGTGCTTTGGTTGTCAAACCTAGTTCCTGTTTGTCTCTCTCCTGTGATTGTCTTCCAGGTTCCAGCTCCTGTCTCAAGACTTCCACCATAGAGACCCGCACCAGCATTCCACCTGCGGTGTAGCCTGACTCTCCAATCCATTGTGGATTCATCTGTTTCCAGCTACAACATTACCTGCTTCCAGCTCAGCTTCCAGCAGAGTACAGCTTCCCTTAAAGGGCCGGTGTCCTTTCTACACTTTACCACTCTCCACCGGTATTATTGTTTCTCCGCTCTCAAGTTCTACATTTCAGTTCATATTTCATCGCTCCCAAGTTCATTTATTATTTAACTGGTTCCAGCCAGTATCCACTCCGTGCTAACAACAGTCTGGTTCCAGCCAGTATCCACAGCAGCTGTTTTATCTTCAGCAACCCAGCTTTTCCTGGAACACCAGCTGGCACAATCCTGGGTTATCTCCATTGCTACAGTCGGGCCTGGTAAGGACTTTCCATCTAGAAGATCATAAGAACTATCTCACACTACCAGTGCCCTGTGGCTCCTGCCATCCTGTAGTACCCAGGAACTGTATTTATTCTTTGCTGACTTTTACGTTTTCTTTTACTGCTGCTGTGTTGCGGAGTTGTCATAATAAACATCATTGACTTTTATCCAAGTTGTCGTGGTCACGCCTTCGGGCAGTTATTATTCATGTTACTTACATGTCCAGGGGTCTGATACAACCTCCCAGGTTCCGGTACATCTCAGCCCCTACAACTGAGGCTGCCTCCCGTCAGCTCAGGCCCTCAGTTGTGACACTGGGACTATACTAGTGGCATTATGTGTAACTGGCACTCTACTGGGGGCATTATGTGTATCTGGCACTACACTGAGGGCATTATGTGTATCTGGCACTACACTGAGGGCATTATGTGTATCTGGCACTACACTGAGGGCATTATGTGTATCTGGGACTATACTAGTGGCATTATGTGTAACTGGCACTCTACTGGGGGCATTATGTGTATCTGGCACTACACTGAGGGCATTATGTGTATCTGGCACTACACTGAGGGCATTATGTGTATCTGGGACTATACTGGAGACATTATGTGTAACTGGCACTCTACTGGGGGCATTATGTGTATCTGGGACTATACTGGAGACATTATGTGTAACTGGCACTCTACTGGGGGCATTATGTGTATCTGGCACTACACTGAGGGCATTATGTGTATCTGAGACTATACTAGTGGCATTATGTGTAACTGGCACTCTATTGGGGGCATTATGTGTATCTGGCACTACACTGAGGGCATTATGTGTATCTGGGACTATACTAGTGGCATTATGTGTAACTGGCACTATATTGAGGGCATTATGTGTATCTGGGACTATACTGAGGGCATTATATGTGTCTGGCACTACTGGGGATATTATGTGCATCTGCACTACTAGGGGCATTATGTGTAACTGGCACTATTGTGGACATTACTGTGTACATTTTGTGTAAGGAGCACTAATGTGGGCATTTTGTAAGGCCACGCCTACTTTCCCAGGAGGGCGCGCGCATCGGAGGTGGGGTGGCACTTCAGAAATTGCCCATGAATGTAGTTACAAAAATCCAAATGGCACTTGGCAAGAAAAAAGGTTCCCCAACCCTGCTGTATATATATTTATATATAAGACCTCAGTACCACTTTTGGGCATCAGGTGGCGATGTAGGGCTCTTCCAAACAAAATATATATTGTGCAGTTTATAAACTATGCAGACAGGATTAATATAATGTAACATTATACAAAATACTTTTAAAATTTGCAGGTAATGTGGCTGATGCCAAGTTGGTCGCTGTTGTGTCCCAAAACACAGGAGCCATTTGAGTCCACTAAAGAAGCTGCAATTGTTTGTTTCTATATGTAAAGCTGCAATTATTGCAAGATAATCTGCAGCTTTTATTGCATAGCCAGGCATAAGCCACAGACACATACAGTACGCAAGTGTATAGCCTTTTGTTTGGCATGGAAAATTTGCATTTGCTATTAGGCATCAATAAAACATCAAGTAATTCTCTGCAATAATACAGCCAGAACAATTCCCCGTCTCACATTTAAAAAAAAATAAATAAATGGGAAATTACAAGCGACCACTTCATGTGCGTGCAGCTGATGTTCTAGGCACACGCAGTGCGATTTCATGGAAGATGTGCTACACTAACTGGCATAGGGCCTGATTCATGTTTGGAAGTAAAGCCAAAAGGCAAGCAAAACCATGCTTCAGGTGGAGCAGATGTAACATGTGCAGAGAGATTGGGGTGTGTTCAAACTGAAATCTAAATTGCAATGTAAAAATTTCATCTGTTTAACATCTGTGGGCTACATGCAAAAGCAGTCAGTATTTACCCTGCACAGAAACAATATAGCCCAGCCAAATCTAACTCTCTCTGCACATGTTACTTCTGCCCCACCTGCAGTGCAGCATTGTTTTTGGCTTTACTTACAAACATGATTCAGGCCCATTGTACACACGCCACATCAGCCCAATGTGTATATAGGCATACTAAGAATATATGAAAGATGTGATGTGGCATTTGCCAAAGGCGGTGGAATGACACCCACTAATATTCTGCATTTCTTCCCCCCGCTGCGGAAGTGCCCATTTATATAATCTATTGTATTCCAAATCCCCATTTAATATCCTGCGTCTGCCCCGAAGCATACACAGTGACCCGCCCCAATCACCAGAAACCTGTCAGAGTTCCCTTTATTTATGTGACAGTTACAAAGCGTCTTATAAGTCACAGTACTCAGCAATTACTGCCTGTTCCCGGGAATCCAATGCAGATATTTCCCTGTATGTACGGACCTCTAGAAATTATTATTATTTTTGCAAGTCAAATTAATCTAAGTTTTAATATACAAACAAGTAGACAAATCACCACGTCGTGATCACAGGTTTCCATAGACAAAACAAAAATAGCCAAGACGTTTCACTGCAAAACTGCAAATATGCCTTAAAAAAGTCCAAAACTTTACATGGGGGCAGCGATGTCTAAAAGTGACAGTCATAGAAAGAAACTGACGGCTATATACATTATGACCAAGTGTAAATGTAAGCATGGCTTACTGCAATAGTATTTTATACACAGAACATAGGGCCTCATTCAGACCTGATCACAACAGCCAAATATTTCTCTAATGGGCAAAACCATGTGCAGTGCAGGTGGGGCAGATGTAACATGTGAGAGTTAGATTTGGGTGGGGTGTGTTCAAACTGAAATCTGAATTGCAGTGTAAAATACAGCAGCCACTATTTACCCTGCACAGAAACAAAATAACCCACCCAAATCTAACTCTCTCTGCACATGTTACATCTGCCCCACCTGCACTGCACATGGTTTTGCCCATTACAAAAATATTTTGCTTTTGCGATCAGGTCTGAATTAGGCCCATAGAGGCATAAAAGTAAAAATATATAAAGGAAACAGAAAATAATAATAAAAAAAGTAGATAAGAGAAGAAGGGAAAGGAGGGGGGAAGGAAGGGATGGGGGGAGCCACCGGGAACCCAATGACCAAGAGGCGACTGCCAAATCATAAAACAGCAGAAAGAATTCTGAGGCTCCCATCAGGGATTTGTAGCAAGCAGGCTCGCAGAATTCCAACCAGGAAAATCACACCTTGGAGTAGTTCCTACACTGACCACCAGAGGACATTATAATATCATCCAGCTCTACCCTCTGGAACCAGTTGACAACTGGGGAGGGGAAGATTTCTGAAAATAATGTTACATCACCCACTGCATCTGCCATCTGTACATTACACATATAACATCAGTAGCGCACGCAGGGGGGGTATCCGAGTACCTAGAAACCCCCCATGAAGAGCTGGCTTTGCCCTGTTTAAAACTACAGTTGGGGGGATGAATCCAACCTCTGAAAGAAAGTGGGGCAGTTACCCATAGCAACCAATCAACTCCCAGCTATCATTTAGCTAACACAGTCTATAAAATGACAGTTAGTAGCTGATTGGTTAATATGTGCAAAGTCTCTGCCTTATCTCTCTGAGGTTTGCTACACTTCCCCTAGTGTGCGGCAATACTTCCTACTTCATAATCACATCCCGCAGCTTGCAATCAATGACAAGTATTTACATGGGGACAGAAAAGTAAAAGAAAGCTAGGATGGAAACTCCGGAAATATCCCTTCAAGCATACAATGATATCACTAGTCATTGGGGTTTGAATTTGAACCCTCCATACTGTTACCTAGGAGACTGCAATCCGTTCTTACTCTCCCTCAAGTATGAGAAAAGTTAGATACACACTGCCCGACTTTCGGGATTCAGAACAGCCAATAATGTCCGATAATTGAATAGTGTGTATGCAGGAGTGCTGGAATGTTTCAAGAGATGAATGGAAATGGAGTGTTTACCGGATCCCCGGCACCCGTTGGGTAGTGTGTACCTAGCTTAAGACAAGAAGAAACCGTATATAGATTTTGTAAGCACAAAAGACCACAGGGAACAGTAAATGGTGTGAGAGGACGTGATCCAGAGGAATATCCAAATCCCAGTGATCTGGCTGAAGTTACCCATAGACCTCCATGAGAGAGGGACAATCCACTCACCTGTGGCTCCAAAGACAGTGATAATCTTCTTCCCGGCCATGGAGAACGTAGCTAGAGATAATCAGATATGATAAACCCAGAGGAGAGAGTAAGCTTTATATAAAGGCACCAGGTGTCCCTTCTCTGCCCACCTGGAACCCAGTGCCTGTGACTCAGCACGGCAAACAATTCCCCATCCAAGAGGCTTAGGCCTGTCCAGGACCGCTTTGTCTTTATACCTGAATGAACAATTATTAGGTGATCCCTGTGCACACAGACAGGGCGCAGTCCTATTTCTGGAAGCCGGCCAGCCAATAGCCATCGCTGGGCTTAAGACTTGGGCACAGTCTTCCCATAACAAAAGCCAAGTTACCAGGTGCCAGGTGAGCGGTCCAAGACAAAGTTTGAAAGTTTTTGATCCAAAGAATATACATTTTACTATATATGATAACAACACAAATATTGTACAGCAGAGATTAGTTCTAACGAAGCATTGTGTATGTAATAGAATGATTTAGCAAGTTAGTAAATAATACTTTAATCCTGCTTGAATTGATGATGTAGACATATGCGATGTATGTGCCCAAGATAACATTGCAGACAGAGTATGACAGAGTTTTGTACAATTATTTCCCTTATAGGCTAAGGTTAGTAAACCAAGTTCAGTTATGTATAAAGTGCCAGCATAAACACAGCAATACAACAAGGCTGAGTATGAACAGAGAGACACTTACATTCCAACCAACAGTAGGGAGGAGGGGAGAGGGACGGGATCCGGTCTTTAGGTCAAGCATGCTTAGCTCGACACTGTCTAGGTCGACCACTATTGGTCGACAGTAAGTCGGCCTACATGGTTTCTAGGTCGAGAGGGACTCTAGGTCGACGTGAGTTTTTCAAATTTTTCCCCCCATTGTTTTTACCTTTTCATACTTTATGATCCACGTGGCCTACAAGTGGGAACGGTAGGGGTAGCGGAGCGAGGCACCTTGCCCGAAGCTCGCTCGCCATGTGAGGGGACACGGTGCACTAATTTGGGTTCCCGGTCACTGTACGGAGAAAACAACACCAAAAAAAGTGAAAAAACTCATGTCGACCTTATGTCATGTCAACCTAGAACATATCGACCTAGACTCCGTCGACCTAGACACCATGTTGACCTACTTACTGTCAACCAATAGTGGTCGTCCTAGACACTGCCGACCTAAGTGTGGTCGACCTAACATACCACACCCTAGAGGGACAATGGGCACCTGCAAAAAAAAAGGTGTGGCCTTGTGGTCCTGGGACATGACTTTAACCAATTAATTCGCCAGTATGTATTTGGAGCACCTGGAGGAAAAACTTACCCGAACATGGGGAGAACATACAGTCTTATCACAGGTAGTGCCTTGGTGGGAATCAAACCAAAGACCTCAGGGCTGCCTGATGCCAGGGCCAAACCGGGATTTAGTCAGGGGGGGTTCCATGTGGTCTACTACGGCATACCGGCGCTCGGGATCCTGGAGTCCAGCATACCGACACCGGTATCCGAGCGTTGGTATGCCGGCAGCGGGGCGAGCGCCATGCTGTGGGCAAGGTGGTGCGTTACGTGCGCCACGCTATATATTCTCCCTCCAGGGGTGTCGTGGACACCCCAAGAGGGAAAATAGTTGTCGGAATGCCAGCTGTCGGGATTCCGGCACCGGTATGCTGAGCGCCGGGATCCCGACAGCTGGCATATGAAGTGCCACCCGTTTCCGTGTGTGTATGTACGTATATATGCAGACTGTATGTTTACATATATATAGCACACAAATTCATACATACACATATACATACACAAACATATAGACATACACAAGCACACAAACAAACACACATACTTACATAAATACAGTGTCTCCGTCTCAAAAATAAAAAGTTTTGCTCATCAGGGGGGGTTTTCAGGTACTCGGACCCGCCCCCCCACCCCCCACCCTGCGTGCGCCACTGTGATGCAGAGGCGGACGCAATGCTATATTTTGCCCACTTGAGTGATTATTTGCCACTGAACATTTGTGAGAACTCCAGAAAACCCTTATGGTGCATATGTCCCCCTGACTGTATGCAGCCATCGCTGTTGTGTGCAGAGTTGCTTGCAATAGAGCTTGCGGTGGATAGCCAAGGGTGTTCCTGGGCGGTGACTGGGAAGTGGGCAGAAGTGTTCGCAAAATAAGGGCGCTTTATGGTATTGTCAGGGGGTGTCTGCAGATGTGGCTTTGTACCCAACACAGATATGCAGCCCAAAGGGCCATGTTTAGACTTACTCAAGATAAAATAACTGAGCTAGGGATTGCAGTCGGTGTGTTTACCATCGATGGTGGAATAGCAAGTGACCGATGATTGCAGACCTGTTCAACGGATGACCATCGATGGTTTCAACAACTGATGGCATTAGCGCATACTTGCCTACCCTCCCGGAATGGCCGTGAGGCTCCCGAAAATCGGGTGACCCTCCCGGCCCCCCGGAAAGGTGGGCAAGCCTCCCGCTTTCCCCCTCGGCCGCCCGCAGCAGAGAACAAGTGGGCGGCCCGAGGGGGTCCGATGATGCGATTTGCGATGAATCGCGTCATCGTAGCTCGGCCCCCCGCTATGCAGCACCTTGTTTCTCGGCACAGCACAGCGGGGGGTGGAGTCACGATGACGTGACCCTGATGCCACGCTCCCGGACCGCCCATCCTGCTGCTGGCCACGCCCCCGAACAGCCCATCCTGCTGCCAGCCACGCCCCCGTGCACCTACAACGCTGCCTCCTCCTGGAGGAGGAGGCAGCAAAGTAGGTAAGTATGCATTAGGGGCAATAGTTAGTCAACCAGACTATCTGTAAAAAAACGGGTTAATATCATGGCCGCAGAGTAATGGACACACACCAGTAGTGTATCAGACACTTATTAGAACCACAGGGGTTTATAAAACTTTTCAAACACATATCAGATCATATGTTGAGCATGTGCAAACTGTTGCCGAGGCATTATTATAAATGCACATGCACTGTCAGTATTAGCAGCAGAGGGCAGTGTTGTCCTAATTATTAATAAGCAAATAATTATGATTTCAAGCCTTTTCTAAGAGCTTAACAGATATTAAAGACCAATTGTTCACTCTTCTATGAGAACACAGATGGTGACTTTGTAACAGTAAAATTATATTATCTTGTTACTGCAAAACAATGGACACATAGAAGTCTCTTGGGGAGAATACATAGAAATATGTTAAAATACTGTATTTGCGTACAGGTTCTGCTCATTTTCAGCTCTGCAGGTTAGCATAAATTATTATTTAGAATTTTAGAATTAACTCTATCAATGGTTATACCTATTCTTTCACTTACCGGCCCGTGGGCTAATTAGAACCTGGGAACAGGACTTCATAGGTGTCAGGGGGTTGAGTTATGCTCTGTGTCCAATCACCTTGAAGAAAGAAAAAAAAAAAGAACCTTCGGGTGGCTCTGTACCATCCATGGTGGGAAACCATCTGGTTGTCCCCCATCAATGGCAAAAGTATTTGCCATCAGCCATAAACCATCGATAATTTGGAACCATCGATGGTCGATGGACAGTGAAAATGCATCTTAATGTATATTGTTGAAAAACCGAACTGTCCTGCGAAAATCGGGACACTTGGGAGGTATGCTGTAGCCTCCAATGGTAACTTCAGCTCTGTTCTCTGCTACAGTGGAGGCCTGTCCTAAACACAGATGAAGATGATGTTTATGACCCTCTCCTGGGACCCTAATGAACGAGGCGCCCTACAGAGGGCGGCATCACCACCAGCACTGTCTGCCTGGCATAGACCCTCCCTAGTAGCAGGTAACAGACCAGCACCGGATCACTGACCGCTGGAGTCTGCTGATCAGGGGAACTCTGCACCCACGTTATACAGAACTTTATATGTTATTATAACTTAGTTTACCCCAAAGTTCTGGATAGGAGTTACTGTTTGATAAACACACGATAATTATACAACAAATACAGTAGCTCTCGCCTTTACAATGGTATTTGGTCTGTTCTTGATTATTAGTGGGAAAAAAAAATCCAAAGAAAAACCTAAGTAATATAATATTAAGTCATTCATTTTCCACAGTGAGTTTTACATATGTTATATTGTCTTCCAAATAATCTCCTATTTACTCTAATTTGATGTTGGTATCTTCATACACATAGAAGGCAGCAAATAGGGGCTCAGTGAAGGTGGCGGAGAAGGTGTGTAAGTGTCTGATGGGGTCACACAGCTGATAGAAGGACAGACGCCCGGCCTCATAGTCCAGGTATATCCCCACTGTCTGCACAGAATCTGGATCTATTTCTTCTATGTCTTTCTCTACATTGTTATGTTTTGCTTCAAGGTAATAATTACGCTCCAGACCCCATGATTTGTCATTACAACCAATGAATGATTCATTACCACATATCTTTCTCTCTATACTGTGACCGGCCACCCCGATCAGCCAGCAATCTGCTGCACTCACATCCACTTCCCAGTAATGTCTCCCAGATGAGAAGCTACAGGAGCTTAACACCTGCTGGGAGAGAAACCTCTCTGGTCCATCTGGTCTCTGCTTATATACATCGGTAACAGAAGCAGATCTGCGATCCCCTGATATAATAATGTAATTATTGGCTGTCTTTCTATCCAGTAATATGTCTGCTTTCTGCACAGAGAGCTGTTTCTCTGATTTTAGATGAATCAGATTATCAACCAAGTGTAAAAGTCCCCTGTGTAACATCAGTGAGATTATTGCCTCATCCAGACATCCAGTATCTCTTACATCACTGGTGACATCACAGCTCCTCTGACTGATGACATCACTCTCTGGTTCTTCCTTCAGGACAGTTAATGGATCAGTGATGTTACACATCTCCTCAATGCTACTAATCTTCCTGGACAGCTCGTCCTTCTGTTTCTCCAGCTGTGTGATCAGATCAGAGACTGAGAGTGACATCTGCTCTTCCTGTCTGGAGATCTCACCCAGGACCCCCCTCTCCAGGGTGTCTAACTTCTCCCTGATGTCTCTAAACAGATCAGTGACTCTCTCAGTGACACCGGCGGCTTTCTCCTTCTCCTCTCTCCTGTGATCCTGCAGACGCTGCACTCTCCTCTCAGTCTCTTCTCTCTCAGACTTCAGGGTCTCCGTAACATTTCTCAGTGTCTCTTTTTTCTTTTCAGAGGCCACATTCAGAAGCTCCACATGGTGACCCCGGTGGTCTCCAGTCACCCAGCAGGATATGCAGATTGGCGCTGAGTCCTCACAGCAGTAATACTTTACAATCTCCTTGTGTATGAAGCATTTTCTGTGCTCAAGGGAAACAGTGGGTTCAGTTAAAACATGTTCAGCGGATTTACTGTGTTTGCTCAAGTGTTTATCACAAAATGAAGCATCACACTGCAGACATGTTTTAGTAGCCGGCACAGGAGAGTCACAGTAAGTACAGAAGATCTGGGTCTCCTCCGGCTCTGGGTGACTACATAGGAAACATTCCACAATGTTACTCAGCTTCCTGTTCTTCTCCAGTGCCGGGCGCTCCTGATACTCAGCCCTGCATTCCGGACAGGAATAGCCCCCATCCCCCTCCTGTGTATCCAGCACCCTCACAATACAGTCCTGGCAGAAGATGTGTCCACATCTCAGGGATACAGGGTCTGTGTAAGTGCTCAGGCAGATGGAGCAGCTCAGCTCAGCTCCCAGCATTGCAGACGCCATTCTAGGGAACAGGAAGAAATGAAACTAAACTTTCTTACAATACAGATCAGTGCAGAGGGAGGGGCTAAGCAGTAACGTCCACAGATATGTGACATACTTGACAAAATGATAGACAATCCTCAAAATGTGCACCAAGCAGCATTAATTAGTATTATTCAGACAGAAGGGTGACCACACTGCAATGCAACATCCTTACCTACTCTCCCGGAAGTTGCAGGAGACTCACGATTTTTCAGACAGTCCACTGCAGCCCTGGAAGAGTAGCCACATTTCCCACATCCCGGACACTTCCCAGAGAAGTGGGCAGGATGGTGAGATAAAATAGGGAATCGCCAGTCCGTTGGGAGAGGGCAGGACTAAAATTATGCTAACTGTGTTATTTTAGCTCCACCCCTTCGGAACTGACCTGCAAATCGCAGGATTCTGCCGAGCCGGGTGCGGTGCCTACTGACGTGAAGTCTGGTCCTGCCCCCTGAAGTGCCGTGCAGTATCTCCCCTCTTGGGAATGGCTGTGTCTGTGTGGGGAGAGAATAGATATGTGACATACTCAGTGACCACTTTAGTTAGTTAGGTCATTAGGCCCCACCCATGATTTTCTTGCTGCGATTGGCTCAAATTTGCATTGGGGTGGGGCCAAAATGGTGCATTTCCATAGAGACACGTCACTAAGCCCTGCCCCCTTTTCGAGGACACCCAGTGGATGGGATGCAGAAGGGGAGCCCATTCTTCCATGGGCTGCAGGGGATACCCGAAAATTGGGGTGTCTCCTGCTGGATCCGGGAAAGTAGGCAAGTATGCTCTGGGTAAGAGCTGGGGGTGGGGCTGAGTTGTGATTGACAGCACAGACTGTCATGGATGCAGGCCATCCCATTCCCGGCAGTAAGAGAGGGGCGCTGCGCAGGGCTGCTGGCTGGCAGCCTCACAGCCCCGAGCAGCAACAGCAGCACTGTAAACTGCAAAATAAAAATATAGATTTTTTTTTTTTTAAACATTGGGACCGCGGCTACCATCGATGGCGGGGATCCAACTGGTTCTCCATCATCAATAGTAAAAGTACTCAACATCACCCATAGACCATCAATGTTTTTATTGAACTGTTTTTACATCGATGGTCTATGGATTTCCCTACACTGAGCAACCCACAGGGTGTCGTAAGTGTAGATGGTGCGGCAATGGCGGAGCAAGCGTTAAGAGCGTTCAGAGCCACTGACCCAGTTGCATCGACAACGGACTCTAAAAATGGGTGTCTCTGTGCAGTGGCGGTTCTTGCCACGGGCAAGCAGGACTTTTGCCCGGGGCGCCGCCTTCCGGAGGGCGCTGGCGCCATCCGGAGGGCGCCGCACCGTGGCAAGATCCGCCACTGCTGCCCGCTGTGTCCCCCGTCCGCCTCCGCTGCCCGCTGCCGTCCCCGTCCTCGGCGCCTCCTGTGAAGGGAACTAGACGCTATGCGTCTAGTTTCCCTTCGTGGAGAGTAACTGCTGAGCGGTGCGCGATGACGTCATCGCGCACCGCACAGCAAAGGTCCTCTCCAAGAAGGGAACTAGACGCATAGCGTCTAGTTTCTCTTCGTGGAGAGGACCTTTTGCTGTGCGGTGCGCGATGACGTCATCGCGCACCGCTCAGCATTCAAGCGGCGCTTTCAATGTACAGGGGGCGTGACTCACCACGCCCCCTGTATTAGGCCACGCCCCTTTCCTGCCCGGGGCGCTCTGCGCCCTTGAACCGGCACTGCCTCTGTGCTCGTACTCCCCGTTGTACTCTGGGGGGAAGGCTGACATTAGCATTTGCATATTATCAGTCCTGCTACAGCGACAGCGGCGGACGCCATATTGAATGTTTCTCCAATTCGCAGAACAGTCCACTTTATGGCTCCAATCCTGACATTAAAGCCTTCCAGCTGTCACAGGCAAGCTGTCCAGTAACCAGGGTGGGAGAGGGCCTGGACTGCACGCCGTAGCATCTTATAGTGGGATGTGCTACCTTGCTGGGACAAGAGTGCAGGTGCACCATACAACCATATAATTTATACTCTATGTTATGAGTGTGTAGACCAGGGACGTACAGTCAGGGGAGGCAGAGCCTCACCTGTCATATTCTGAGGATTAGAATAATACAAAGAAGATGCTTTTAACACAGACTCTGCGTTAGGGTTGGGTAAGCGTTACCGCCGTTGGGGATCCCGGCAGTGGAATGCAGTGGGGGGGGGGCAACAAGCTGCACTCGCCACGCTGCAGGCTCGGTGGCAAGCGCAATAGTCCCTGCTAGTCAGCATGTTGACTGTCGGGACTTAAAGGGTGCGGGATGTAGCCGTCGGTAACGTGACCGGTGATCTCCTGACCACCGGTCTCATAACTACATCTCCTGTGTTATACGGACTTTTTTGGTATTATTCTATAAATTTTTCAGTGAAAACCTAGCTAAGTCTGGATGGGAAGCAGCGGGAGGCACAGTTATAAACTATATGAAGTGGGGGGCAGGGCCGCGGCCGCGGGCAGGAAAAGCCCATTGAAAATAACACAGGAGTTGAGGCAGCTGTACATCTGCCTCATTGACAGGCTGTGCCATGAGCTCACATCAAGGCACCCCCCCCCCCCCCCCCCCCCACACACACACACACACTCAGGTAGAAGTGATAGCTGATAATTACAGAGACGGATCCAGGAGGGAGCGTAAAAAACTGCTCCCTGACTATGCTGATTGGATGACTGACAGAGGAGTCTTGGCTATACTGGCTCTCACTATTCTCCCCGCAGTCTCCTGCCCGACCAGCCCCTGTGCATCTGCCCCATTGGTAAAGCTCAGCTAATGGCTCCCCCACCTGGTGCAGCTCCAGGTCTTACCCGCACCCCTGTGGACCTCTCAGACCATGGCGCTGCCTGTCCGATAGGGTTCCGGTATGAATGGTCGACCATGTTATGGTCGACAGTCATTAGGTCGACCACTATTGGTCGACATTGACATGGTCGACATGGACACATGGTCGACACATGAAAATGGTCTACACACGTGAAAAGGTCGACGTGAGTTTTTTAACTTTTTTTGGTGTCGTTTTTTGCGTAAAGTGACTGGGAACCCCAATTAGTGCACCGCGTCCCCTCGCATGGCTCGCTTCGCTCGCCATGCTTCGGGCATGGTGCCTTCGCTCCGCTACCGCTTCGCTCGGCACAGATTACCGTTTCAATCGTAGTCCACGTGGATCGTAAAGTATGGAAAAGTTCCCCAAAAGAAAAAAAAGTTAAAAAACTCATGTCGACCTTTTCATCTGTCGACCTCTCACGTGTCGACCATTTTCATGTGTCGACCACGTGTCCATGTCGACCATGTCAATGTCGACCAATAGTGGTCGACCTAATGACTGTCGACCATAACATGGTCGACCAACTGGGCGGATACCGTCCGATAGTCGTGTGATTCAGGTGGCCTTCTGCAGTGGGCTCTGGCGACTCTGTGGCAGAGGCGGTTTGGCCCAGCGGGAACTTGAGAAGCTTCCCGCTGGCCCGCCTCATCGGCTCTCTCACAGGGCTGGGGACAGTGTGGAGTGGGCCGGCCAGCTCAGAAGTCACTCCAGCACACATGATGCAGGAAGCATTGTCCAGCGGCCAGCTATCTTTATGTTGCATATAAAGACCAGCACAACTGGCCGGTCGAAAAGTCGGACACTGCCCCACACAAGTGGCACCACCAGACCCCTCAGACTACGAAGGGTTACTCGCGGTGCTAGGGTGTTTGGCGTACCCCTGCAAACTATAAATTTGCGCCCTCCCATTCTTTACAAAGGGACAGCGCACATAGGCCCTCATTCCGAGTTGTTCGCTCGCTAGCTGCTTTTAGCAGCTTTGCACACGCTAAGCCGCCGCCTACTGGGAGTGAATCTTAGCTTTGCAGAATTGCGAACGAAAGATTAGCAGAATTGCGAATAGAAATTTCTTTGCAGTTTCTGAGTAGCTCGAGACTTACTCTGCCAGTGCGATCAGTTCAGTCAGTTTCGTTCCTGGTTTGACGTCACAAACACACCCAGCGTTCGCCCAGACACTCCCCCGTTTCTTCAGACACTCCCGCGTTTTTCCCAGAAACGGCAGCGTTTTTCCGCACACACCCATAAAGCGGCCAGTTTCCGCCCAGAAACACCCACTTCCTGTCAATCACACTCCGATCATCAGAACGAAGAAATTTCTTCGTTAAGCCGTGAGTAAAATACCTAACTGTTGTGCTAATTTACTTGGCGCAGGCGCACTGCGAACATTGCGCATGCGCAGTTTGTGAATTATCGCACCGATGCGAGGAAAAAGAACGAGCGAACAACTCGGAATGAGGGCCATAATGCTCCCTGTAGCAGTGATGCTTATACACATAATGCCCCCTGTAGCAGTGATGCTTATACACATAATGCCCCCTATAGCAGTGACGCTTATACACATAATGCCCCCTGTAGCAGTGACGCTTATACACATAATGCCCCCTGTAGCAGTGACGCTTATACACATAATGCCCCCTGTAGCAGTGACGCTTATACACATAATGCCCCCTGTAGCAGTGACACTTATACACATAATGCCCCCTGTAGCAGTGACGCTTATACACATAATGCTCCCTGTAGTAGTTCCACTTATACACACAATGAACCCTGTAGTAGTGCCACTTATACACACAATGAACCCTGTAGTAGTGATGCTTATACACACAATAAACCCTGTAGTAGTTCCACTTATACACACAATGAACCCTGTAGTAGTGCCACTTATACACACAATGAACCCTGTAGTAGTGATGCTTATACACATAATGCCCCCTGTAGCAGTGACACTTATACACATAATGCCCCCTGTAGCAGTGACGCTTATACACATAATGCCCCCTGTAGCAGTGACGCTTATACACATAATGCCCCCTGTAGCAGTGACGCTTATACACATAATGCCCCCTGTAGCAGTGACACTTATACACATAATGCCCCCTGTAGCAGTGACGCTTATACACATAATGCTCCCTGTAGTAGTTCCACTTATACACACAATGAACCCTGTAGTAGTGATGCTTATACACACAATGAACCCTGTAGTAGTTCCACTTATACACACAATGAACCCTGTAGTAGTGCCACTTATTCACACAATGAACCCTGTAGTAGTGCCACTTATACACACAATGAACCCTGTAGTAGTGATGCTTATACACATAATGCCCCCTGTAGCAGTGACACTTATACACATAATGCCCCCTGTAGCAGTGACACTTATACACATAATGCCCCCTGTAGCAGTGACGCTTATACACATAATGCTCCCTGTAGTAGTTCCACTTATACACACAATGAACCCTGTAGTAGTGCCACTTATACACACAATGAACCCTGTAGTAGTGCCACTTATACACACAATGAACTCTGTAGTAGTGATGCTTATACAAGACTCCCCCTGTATCAGTGACGCTTACACACGTAACGCCCCCTGTATCAGTGACGCTTACACACGTAACGCCCCCTTACACAAGTAATTGCCCCTGTAGCAGTGGTGCTTACACGTGTAACACCCCCCTGTACCAGTGATACTTACACACATTATGCCACACAGTCACACACACACACACTTACCTAAAGAAGTCTGGCAGGCCAGAGATGTAACAACTCATCCTCCTGTGTAGCAGGCTGCATCCTGGTCCTGTGTAGAACGCCTCTCCAGCCTGGCGCCTCCCTGCACTACATCCCTTTGCTGAGCGGCTAGCGCTGGGCCTGCCCACCGGCGAAAGCTGTGAATGGAGTGGTAAGTGGTGCGCTGCACACTATATAGGGATGGACATCGGAAACCCATCATCGAATGGTGGATGGGTTTCCGCCATCGAATGTTCCGATATGATGGTAGTTAACTATCACATTAAAAGCATTCAATGGTAAATCCATCACGATGTTTGCCGCACCGTTGCTTAATGGGGGCGGGCTAGAGGTGGTACTGAGACAGACCAGAGGCAGGCTATTACAAGAGGAGGTGGAGCAGCTGCAGCACTGGACACAGCCACAGCTCCACTAACCTGCGTGGCACGGCCGCCAGTTATCTGAATGGTGCCGCAGACATGGAGGAGAGAGACACAGTCAGAGTGATACAGTCAGGCTCCTCATCTCTGATGCTGCAGTGGCAAGAGCTGTGCTCTGATTGGTTCTCACAGTGTCAGAGAGCCAATCACAGCAAGCAATCTGCTCTGTTGGGAGAGGGGAGGGGCCGAGCGGGTCACCTCGGAGGCACAGAGAAAACCTGCAATGGGTCACCAAGATGTTCCCCCGATGCAGGGAACAGCAGCAATATAGGAGCAGCTGAAAGCGCAGCTTTCAGTGTTTAAGTAAGTTAACCATTGGAACACCATCAAATTATTATTTATTCGATGGTGGAAAACATCGGAATGCCGCCATCAAATGGTAAAAACACTAACATCACAACAAAAACATGGGCCCTCATTCCGAGTTGATCGCTAGCTGCTTTCATTCGCAGCGCGGCGATTAGTTGAAAAAGCGGCACTTCTGCGCATGCGTACGCACAGTACATGCATGCGCAGTACGCACGCGCGAAGTACTTTTACACAGAACTATGTAGTTTTACACAAGGTCGAGCGACGCTTTTCTGTCGCTCTATTGATCGGTGAGTGATTGACGGGAAGTGGGTGTTTCTGGGTGGTAACTGAGCGTTTTCCGGGAGTGTGCTAAAAAACGCAGGCGTGCCAGGTAAAAATTAAGGCGTTTTCTGGGGACATGGGGGAGTGGCTGGCCGAACGCAGGGCGTGTTTGTGACGTCAAAGCAGGAACTAAACTGACTGAAGTGATCGCAAGGTAGGAGTAGGTCTGGAGCTGCTCAGAAACTGCATGAGAATTTTTACGCGCAGTTCTGCTAAGCTAAGATACACTCCCAGAGGGCGGCGGCCTAGCGTGTGCAATGCTGCTAAAAGCAGCTAGTGAGCAATCAACTCGGAATGAGGGCCATTGTTGGCTGCTAACCATCGCAATACGATGTCCATCCCTAACACTATACCCCTGTGCAAAGAGTGGTGACTGTTTGAGAGCACCTGTATTACATTGCGGCGCTCCCGCTTGCCCATAGCGCTCTAACACAACTCCTCTGGAGCTCACAATTGGTGCAGACGGGGAGCATCTGTATGACAACGCAGCACACCATCTCCCTCACACTGTAAGCACACTGCTTTATAAGCAGAAGGTAGGCAGTGCAATACAAAGCTGATAGAACTGTTACCGCTACTTATTTGACTCACGTGAATTGTTTTTAATGAATACAATTTATTCATTGATATATATTGCTTACTTCAGAGGCAATATATATTTATGAACTGGGTTTTTTTGTACATACTGTAATCTGTTTTTAGGTTTTGATATTAATTAAAAACGTTTTAATTTGTTCTAATGTAATTCATATTCATAGAAGATTGTCCCCTCCCCTATACTCCTCCAGCTACTGTTTTTCTGTTTACCAATACCATGGCAAGGATCAGACTCCTCCCCTCTACTTTCTTCCATTCCCTTCTCGTCTTCCATTGCCACCCCTTCCTCCTCGGTAGATGCTAGATCCAAGTGGCCTAAGGGACCTATGACATCAGGGGGAGGAGCCATGTCACCAGGGGGGGTAGCTAGGCCAGCTGGATAGTTCTACTATCCACGCCACCAACTATTACCTTTAGTAACCCGGTGGCGAGCGTACTTTTTGGGTACCCTGTTCGGGTGTGGCTCCTCCCCCTGGTGACGTGGCTCCACCCCCTGGTGACGTCAAAGGTCCCTTACCCCACTCCGATTTAGAACCAACCCTTCCTCCTCCCTTCCCCTTCTCAGCACTGTGGCTGAGGCACTGAGCACCTGTCTTTGACGTTAGGCACAGGCTGAAAGCCAGATAAGGTGGACAGAATATGGTTACAGTAAGCGGGGTGCTTCTGTTGTCATGGACAGCGGGGGTGGGGGTGGGAGAGGGGGGGGGGTCTGGTCTCCAATGTGGTGAGGTGGGGCACGTGGAAATATTGTATTGCAGTAGAGCAGACATAGAGGTCTATTTATCACCATCCGCGATGACAGGTGATAAACTCGACTAAACTTGCACTGCGATAATTGAGTGCATCGCATGGATGTATCAATTGTGGCAAGCAGGGACAAAGCTTGCGGGCAAGTCCTGTCCCTGCGATTTCTCTTTGCAGCATCATCGCGGTATTTTTCGTAAAAAATACCCCGATGGCCTACTACGTATGCGCCGCCGCCCGTTGCAACTGCCGCTGCCGGGTCCCCCCCCCCCCCCCCTATTGTGACTACCCCTGCACCGGATATAGCACCCTCCCCTTCCCCCTGGATTCATACTTACCAGTCCCAGGAGCCGGTGTCCGCTGCTTCGGTGAGCGCTGCTGGGCGCCGGGTCCTTCTTCTGCGCTGTGACCCCTGGTGCTGTAAAGTGCGCTGCCGCTTTGCAGCACCTGGAGCATTTGGAGCAGTTTCATGAAAACTGCTCCAAATGCCCTCTAATACATTCAGGTGATGCTAAAATAATGTGAATAGGGTGTGAAAACAGAAAAAAACAGAAAACACCCTTTTTCACATTATTTTAGTAAAAACAATGTTAATAAATAGGCCCCATACAATCTTAAATTATAATTTTTAAATAGTTTATAAGTCTAAATACTGCAGTATAGCTTGGTGGCCCTCGGGCTTCATTGAATTATTTAATACGGCCCACACTGTCTAATACACACTGGCCGACATCACTGCACGATATGAACGATCTCGTCCATTAATGAATGAGATAACGGAGGTCATTCCGAGTTGTTCGCTCGCAAGCGGATTTTAGCAGATTTGCTCATGCTAAGCCGCCGCCTACTGGGAGTGAATCTTAGCATCTTAAAATTGCGAACGATGTATTCGCAATATTGCGATTACACACCTCGTAGCAGTTTCTGAGTAGCTTCAGACTTACTCGGCATCTGCGATCAGTTCAGTGCTTGTCGTTCCTGGTTTGACGTCACAAACACACCCAGCGTTCGCCCAGACACTCCCCCGTTTCTCTGGCCACTCCTGCGTTTTTTCCGGAAACGGTAGCGTTTTTTCCCACACGCCCATAAAACGGCCTGTTTCCGCCCAGTAACACCCATTTCCTGTCAATCACATTACGATCACCAGAACGATGAAAAAGCCGTGAGTAAAATTACTAAGTGCATAGCAAATTTACTTGGCGCAGTCGCAGTGCGAACATTGCGCATGCGCACTAAGCGGAAAATCGCTGCCAGGCGAAGATTTTTACCGAGCGAACAACTCGGAATGAGGGCCAACGTTCATATCGTGCAGTGTGGAGGCTCCAGCGATGAACGATGCGCGGCCCTGCGCTCGTTCATCGCTGGTCTCCCGTCGGCTGTGCATGCAGGCCAATATGGACGATCTCGTCCATATTTGCCTGCAGTTCTATGGAGCCGTGTGACGGGGGGAGTGAAGTAACTTCACTCCCCCCGTCACTGCCCCCCCCCCCCCCCCCACCGCCGGGTCGCCCGTCGGTCGTATCCGCCGTCGGGCAGCTCGGCGGCGGATTGGCCAATGTGTAAGGCCCATTAGAGGAAGAAGACCCCTGCTCTACAGGTAATAATTCATGAATTGCGCTCTGCAATTGTAATTGGATACTATTACGTTTCTTCAACAGTCTCCATTTGTTACAGACTAATGGGGGATTTCAGTCATAGAGGGAGATTCAAATGTTTGAAAAGTCAGTTGGCAGTCTATTTTTTCCTGTGTATTAGATAGGAAAATACAGACGCCCAACTGACTTTTCAAACATTTGAATCTCCCCCATAGGCTGCACTCTGCAGTTATAGCTACTTATTATTGTAACCCTTTCCCATGATGTTATATCACTCAGCAACAGTTGTATCACTTACTTCATCTGTCATTTCATATATATATATATATATATATATACCAGACCCGCATCAGTTTATTTCCTAAACGTTATGAGCTGTCTCAATTAAACTTGGTGTTATTGCTACAGAGATATTAAAGGTCTAGAATTGCTTCCAAAATTGAAGTGAGCAGGTCCTGCACAAAATTTAGCGCTACCTAACTTCTTATACTGTATTAAAGTTTATGAGTGAGCCGTCTCATATTAGTGCATCCTGCTCGGGGCTACTTTTCTCACCAAGGGGGTCATTCCGAGTTGATCGCTATCTGCCGTTGTTCGCAGCGCAGCGATCAGGCAAAAAATTGGCACTTCTGCGCATGTATATGGTGCGCAGTGCGCACGCGCTACGTACTTTCACAAAAGCCGATACAATTTCACACAAGGTCTAGCGACGCTTTTCAGTCGCACTGCTGATCGGTGAGTGATTGACAGGAATGGGGCGTTTCTGGGTGGTAATTGACCGTTTTCCGGGAGTGTGCTGAAAAACGCAGACGTGTCAGATACAAACGCAGGCGTGCCTGGTAAAACGGGGGAGTGGCTAGCCGAACGCAGGGCGTGTTTGTGACGTCAAAACAGGAACTAAACTGACTGAAGTGATCGCTAGCTAGGAGCAAGTCTCCAGCTACTCAGAAACTTCACAATCTTTTTTGTAGCAGAGCTGCGATCCTTTCGGTCACACTTCTGCTAAGCTAAGATACACTCCCAGAGGGCGGCGGCTTAGCGTTTGCACTGCTGCTAATAGCAGCTAGCGAGCGATCAACTCGGAATGAGGGCCCAAGCTCCTGTATATTTCACTACTAACAAATACCAGGATTGCAGCAACGGAATGGATGTATATCCACAATGGGGGTCATTCCGAGTTGATCGCTCGCTAGCAGTTTTTAGCAGCCGTGCAAACGCATTGTCGCCGCCCACTGGGGAGTGTATTTTCACTTTGCAGAAGTACGAACGCTTGTGCAGCAGAGCGCCTGCAAAATCATTTTGTGCAAAACAAGACCAGCCCTGTAGTTACTCTTCGTGTGCATTGATTCTAACGTTGGAGGGACGGCTTTTGACATCACACACCCGCCCAGCGTTCGCCGAGCCACGCCAGCGTTTTCCCCGGCATGCCTGCATTTTTCCAAACACTCCTTGAAAACGGTCAGTTGACACCCAGAAATGCCCCCTTCCTGTCAATCTTCTTGCGTTGTGCCGTGCGACTGAAAGCTTCGCTAGAACCTGTGCAAAACCACAAAGGACTTTGTACCCGTACGTCGCACGTGCGCATTGCGGTGCATACGCATGCGCAGAAATGACGATTTTTGGCCTGATCGCTGTGCTGTGAACAACGGCAGCTAGCGATCAACTCGGAATGACCCCCAATATCTCTAAAGTATTATATTATGAGATGTTATGTTCGCACTACTATTATAACTAGGGATGAGTGAGTTCGGTTCCCCAGGAACTGATCTCTCCCCCCCCCCCCCCCCCCCCAGAACATTGCGATCCAAGTAGAGCACAGGACGTCTCACCTTACTCAGATCCCAACGCAGGACCGAACATCATCTTCCCACTGTCGGATTCTCCTGGGTATTGCACTCTATATAAGTCTCGTGCATCGGCGCCATCTTGACTCCGGCTGTGGAGAGAGTCCTGGACGGACATGTCCATCTCAGTACTGTGTCTGCCATGGTGTTGGGCAGGTGCTCTGGGGCAGATGTATTAAGCCTGGAGAAGTGATAAAGCAGTGATAAGTGCAAGGTGATAACGCACCAGCCAATCAGTTTATAACTGTCAACTTATATATTGCAGCTGATTGGCTGGTGCGTTATCACCGTGCACGTATCACTGCTTTATCACTTCTCCAGGCTATCTGCTGTATCTAAAAGGGGTGCTCTCACCTGTATCTGAAAGGGGTGCTCTCTCTGCCTGCTGTATCTGAAAGGGGTGCTCTCTCTGCCTGCTGTATCTGAAAGGGGTGCTCTCTCTGCCTGCTGTATCTGAAAAAGGGGTGCTCTCTCTGCCTGCTGTATCTGAAAAAGGGGTGCTCTCTCTGCCTGCTGTATCTGAAAGGGGTGCTCTCTCTGCCTGCTGTATCTGAAAGGGGTGCTCTCTCTGCCTGCTGTATCTGAAAGGGGTGCTCTCTCTGCCTGCTGTATCTGAAAAAGGGGAGCTCTCTCGGCCTGCTGTATCTGAAAAAGGGGTGCTCTGTCTGCCTGCTGTATCTGAAAAAGGGGTGCTCTATCTGCCTGCTGTAAATTAAAGGGCGCTCTCTTTTTCTGATGTATCTGAAAGGGGTGCTCTCTCTGCCTGCTGTATCTGAAAAAGGGGTGCTCTCTCTGCCTGCTGTATCTGAAAGGGGTGCTCTCTCTGCCTGCTGTATCTGAAAAAGGGGTGCTTTCTCTGCCTGCTGTATCTGAAAGGGGTGCTCTCTCTGCCTGCTGTATCTGAAAGGGGTGCTCTCTCTGCCTGCTGTATCTGAAAGGGGTGCTCTCTCTGCCTGCTGTATCTGAAAAAGGGGTGCTCTCTCTGCCTGCTGTATCTGAAAAAGGGGTGCTCTCTCTGCCTGCTGTATCTGAAAAAGGGGTGCTCTCTCTGCCTGCTGTATCTGAAAGGGGTGCTCTCTCTGCCTGCTGTATCTGAAAGGGGTGCTCTCTCTGCCTGCTGTATCTGAAAAAAGGGTGCTCTCTCTGCCTGCTGTATCTGAAAAAGGGGTGCTCTCTCTGCCTGCTGTCAATTAAAGGGGCGCTCTCTTTTTCTGCTGTATCTGAAAGGAGTGCTCTCTGCTGTATCTGAAAGGAGTGCTCTCTATCTGCTGTATCCGAAACACGGGTGCTCTCTCTGTCTGCTGTATCTGAAAGGGGTGCTGTCTCTGTCTGCTGTATCTGAAAAAGGGGTGCTCTCTGTCTGCTGTATCTGAAAGGGGTGCTGTCTCTGTCTGCTGTATTTGAAAAAGGGGTGCTCTCTGTCTGGTGTATCTGAAAGGGGTGCTCTCTCTGTCTGCTGTAAATGAAAGGGGTGCTCTCTCTGTCTGCTGTATCTGAAAAAAGGGGTGCTCTCTGTCAGCTGTATCTGAAAAAGGGGTGCTCTCTCTGTCTGCTGTATCTGAAAGGGGTGCTGTCTCTGTCTGCTGTATCTGAAAAAGGGGTGCTCTCTGTCTGCTGTATCTGAAAGGGGTGCTCTCTCTGTCTGCTGTAAATGAAAGGGGTGCTCTCTCTGTCTGCTGTATCTGAAAAAGGGGTGCTCTCTCTGTCTGCTGTATCTGAAAAGGGGTGCTCTCTCTGTCTGCTGTATCTGAAATAGGGGTGCTCTCCCTCTGTATGCTGTATCTGAAAGGGGTGCTCTCTGCTGTATCTGAAAAAGGGGTGCTCTCGGTCTGTCTGCTGTATCTGAAAAAGGGGTGCTCTCGGTCTGTCTGCTGTATCTGAAAAGGGTGCTCTCTCTCTCTGCTGTATCTGAAAGGGGTGCTCTCTCTGCCTGCTGTATCTGAAAAAGGGGTGCTCTCTCTGCCTGCTGTATCTGAAAAAGGGGTGCTCTCTCTGCCTGCTGTAAATTAAAGGGGCGCTATCTTTTTCTGCTGTATCTGAAAGGAGTGCTCTCTGCTGTCTCTGAAAGGAGTGCTCTCTATCTGCTGTATCCGAAACACGGGTGCTCTCTCTGTCTACTGTATCTGAAAAAGGGGTGCTCTCTGTCTACTGTATCTGAAAGGGGTGCTCTCTCTGTCTGCTGTAAATGAAAGGGGTGCTCTCTCTGTCTGCTGTATCTGAAAAAAGGGGTGCTCTCTGTCTGCTGTATCTAAAAGGGGTGCTGTCTCTGTCTGCTGTATCTGAAAAAAGGGGTGCTCTCTGTCTGCTGTATCTGAAAAAAGGGGTGCTCTCTGTCTGCTGTATCTAAAAGGGGTGCTGTCTCTGTCTGCTGTATCTGAAAGGGGTGCTCTCTCTGTCTGCTGTAAATGAAAGGGGTGCTCTCTCTGTCTGCTGTATCTGAAAAAAGGGGTGCTCTCTGTCTGCTGTATCTGAAAAAGGGGTGCTCTCTGTCTGTCTGCTGTATCTGAAAAGGGGTGCTCTCTCTGTCTGCTGTATCTGAAATAGGGGTGCTCTCTCTCTCTGTATGCTGTATCTGAAAGGGGTGCTCTCTGCTGTATCTGAAAAAGAGGTGCTCTCTGTCTGTCTGCTGTATCTGAAAAGAGTGCTTTCTCTCTCTGCTGTATCTGAAAGGGGTGCTCTCTCTGTATCTTAAAGGGGTGCTCTCTCTGTATGCTGTATCTGAAAGGGGTGCTCTCTGCTGTATCTGAAAAAGGGGTGCTCTCTCTGTCTGCTGTATCTGAAAAGGGGTGCTCTCTGTCTGCTGTTTCTAAAATAGGGGTGCTCTCTCTCTGTATGCTGTATCTGAAAGGGGTGCTCTCTCTGTCTACTGTATCTGAAAAGGGGTGCTCTCTGTCTGCTGTATCTGAAAAGGGGCGCTCTCTCTGTGTCTGCTGTATCTGAAATAGGGGTGCTCTCTCTCTCTGTATGCTGTATCTAAAAGGGGTGCTCTCTCTGCTGTATCTGAAAAAGGGGTGCTCTCTTTGCTGTATCTGAAAAAGGGGTGCTCTGTCTGCTGTATCTGAAAGGGGTGCTCTCTCTGTCTACTGTATCTGAAAAAGGGGTGCTCTCTCTGTCTACTGTATCTGAAAGGGGTGCTCTCTCTGTCTACTGTATCTGAAAGGGGTGCTTTCTCTGTCTGCTGTATCTGAAAAGGTTCTCACTCTGCTGTATCTGAGAGGGGTGCTCTCTATGTCTGCTGTATCTGAAAGGGGTGCTCTCTCTGTCTGCTGTATCTGAAAGGGGTGCTCTCTCTGTCTGCTGTATCTGAAAGGGTTCTCACTCTGCTGTATCTGAAAAAGGGGTGCTCTCTGTCTGCTGTAAATGAAAGGGGTGCTCTCTCTCTCTCTCTGCTGTATCTGAAAAAAGGGTGCTCTCTCTGTCTGCTGTATCTGATAAGGGTGCTCTCTGCTGTATCTGAAAAGGGGTGCTCTCTCTCTCTGTATGCTGTATCTGAATGGGGTGCTCTCTGCTGTATCTGAAAAAGTTGTGCTCTCTCTCTGTCTGCTGTATCTGAAAAGGGGTGCTCTCTCTGTCTGCTGTTTCTAAAATAAGGGTGCTCTCTCTGTGTATGCTGTATCTGAAAGGGATGCTATCTCTGTCTACTGTATCTGAAAAGGGGTGCTCTCACCTGTATCTGAAAGGGGTGCTCTCTCTGTCTACTGTATCTGAAAAAGGGGTGCTCTCTCTGTCTACTGTATCTGAAAGGGGTGCTTTCTCTGTCTGCTGTATCTGAGAGGGGTGCTCACTCTGTGCTGTATCTGAAAAAGGGGTGCTCTGTCTGCTGTAAATGAAAGGGGTGCTCTCTCTCTGTCTGCTGTATATGAAAAAAGGGTGCTCTCTCTGTCTGCTGTATCTGAAAAGGGTGCTCTCTGCTGTATCTGAAAAGGGGTGCTCTCTCTCTCTGTATGCTGTATCTGAAAGGGGTGCTCTCTGCTGTATCTGAAAAAGGGGTGCTCTCTGTCTGCTGTATCTGAAAAGGGGTGCTCTCTGTCTGCTGTATCTGAAATAGGGATGCTCTCTCTCTGTATGCTGTATCTGAAAGGGGTGCTCTCTCTGCTATATTTGAAAAAGGGGTGCTCTCTCTGTGTACTGTATCTGGAAAAAGGGGTGCTCTCTCTGTCTGCTGTATCTTAAAAAGGGGTGCTCTCTTTGTCTGCTGTATTTGAAAAAGGGGTGCTCTCTCTGTCTGCTGTAAATGAAAGGGGTGCTCTCTCTGTCTGCTGTATATTAAAAAGGGGTGCTCTCTCTGTCTGCTGTATCTGAAAAAGGGGTGCTCTCTCTGTATCTTAAAGGGGTGCTCTCTCTGTCTGCTGTTCCTGAAAAAAGGTGCTCTCTCTGTCTGCTGTATCTGAAAAAGGGGTGCTCTCTCTCTCTGTATGCTGTAGGGGTGCTCTTTGCTGTATCTGAAAAAGGGGTGCTCTCTCTCTCTCTCTCTGTATGCTGTATCTGAAAGGGGTGCTCTCTGCTGTATCTGAAAAAGGGGTGCTCTCTCTCTGCTGTATATGAAAAGGGGTGCTCTCTCTGTCTGCTGTTTCTAAAATAGGGGTGCTCTCTCTCTGTATGCTGTATCTGAAAGGGATGCTCTCTCTGTCTACTGTATCTGAAAAGGGGTGCTCTCACTGTCTGCTGTATCTGGAAAAGGGGTGCTCTCTCTGTCTGCTGTATCTGAAAAAGGGGTGCTCTCTTTGCTCTATTTGAAGAAGGGGTGCTCTCTCTGTATCTGAAAAAGGGGTGCTCTCTGTCTGCTGTATCTGAAAGGGGTGCTCTCTCTGTCTGCTGTATCTGAAAAGGGGGTGCTCTCTCTGTTTACTGTATCTGAAAGGGGTGCCTTCTCTGTCTGCTGTATCTGAGAGGGGTGCTCTCTATGTCTGCTGTATCTGAAAGGGGTGCTCACTCTGTCTGCTGTATCTGAAAAAGGGGTGCTCTCTGTCTGCTGTAAATGAAAGGGGTGCTCTCTCTCTGTCAGCTGTATCTGAAAAAAGGGTGCTCTCTCTGTCTGCTGTATCTGAAAAAGGGGTGCGCTCTCTCTCTCTGTATGCTGTATCTGAAAGGGGTGCTCTCTGCTGTATCTGAAAAGGGGGTGCCCTTTGTCTGTCTGCTGTATCTGAAAAGGGGTGCTCTCTCTGTGTCTGCTCTATCTGAAATAGGGGTGCTCTCTCTCTGTATGCTGTATCTGAAAGGGGTGCTCTCTCTGCTGTATTTGAAAAAGGGGTGCTCTCTCTGTCTGCTGTATCTGAAATAGGGGTGCTCTCTCTGTATGCTGTATCTGAAAGGGGTGCGCTCTCTGCTGTATTTGAAAAAGGGGTGCTCTCTTTGTCTGCTGTATTTGAAAAGGGGGTGCTCTCTCTGTCTGCTGTATCTGAAAAAGGGGTGCTCTCTTTGTCTGCTGTATTTGAAAAAGGGGTGCTCTCTCTGTCTGCTGTAAATGAAAGGGGTGCTCTCTCTGTCTGCTGTATCTGAAAAAGGGGTGCTCTCTCTGTATCTTAAAGGGGTGCTCTCTCTGTCTGCTGTTCCTGAAAAAAGGGTGCTCTCTCTGTCTGCTGTATCTGAAAAAGGGGTGCTCTCTCTCTGTCTGCTGTATCTGAAAAGGGATGCTCTCTCTCTGTATGCTGTATCTTAAAGGGGTGCTCTCTGCTGTATCTGAAAAGGGGGTGATCTCTCTCTCTGTATGCTGTATCTGAAAGGGGTGCTCCCTGCTGTATCTGAAAAAGGGGTGCTCTCTCTCTGTCTGCTGTATCTGAAAAGGGGTGCTCTCTCTGTCTGCTGTTTCTGAAATAGGGGTACTATCTTTCTGTATGCTGTATCTGAAAGGGATGCTCTCTCTCTGTCTACTATATCTGAAAAGGGGGTGCTCTCTCAGCTGTATCTGAAAAGGGGTGCTCTCTCTGTCTGCTGTATTTGAAAAAGGGGTGCTCTCTCTGTCTGCTGTAATTGAAAGGGGTGCTCTCTCTGTCTGCTGTATCTGAAAAAGGGGTGCTCCTTCTGTATCTTAAAGGGGTGCTCTCTCTGGCTGCTGTTCCTGAAAAAAGGGTGCTCTCTCTGTCTGCTGTATCTGAAAAAGGGGTGCTCTCTCTGTCTGCTGTATCTGAAAAGGGATGCTCTCTCTCTGTATGCTGTATCTTAAAGGGGTGCTCTCTGCTGTATCTGAAAAGGGGTGCTCTCTCTCTGTATGCTGTATCTGAAAGGGGTGCTCCCTGCTGTATCTCAAAAAAGGGGTGCTCTCTCTCTGTCTGCTGTATCTGAAAAGGGGTGCTCTCTCTGTCTGCTGTTTCTGAAATAGGGGTACTCTCTTTCTGTATGCTGTATCTGAAAGGGGTGCTCTCTCAGCTGTATCTGAAAAGGGGTGCTCTCTCTGTCTGCTGTATCTGAAAAAGGGGTGCTCTCTCTGTATCTGAAAAAGGGGTGCTCTCTCTCTGTCTGCTGTATCTGAAAAGGGGTGCTCTCTCTGTCTGCTGTTTCTGAAATAGGGGTACTCTCTTTCTGTATGCTGTATCTGAAAGGGGTGCTCTCTCAGCTGTATCTGAAAAGGGGTGCTCTCTCTGTCTGCTGTATCTGAAAAAGGGGTGCTCTCTCTGTATCTGAAAAAGGGGTGCTCTCTGCTGTATCTGAAAGGGGTGCTCTCTCAGTCTGCTGTATGTGAAATAGAGGTGCTCTCTCTCTGTCTACTGTATCTGAAAAAGGGGTGCTCCCTGTCTGCTGTATCTGAAAGGGGTGCTCTGTCTGCTGTATCTGAAAAAAGGGGTGCTCTCTCTGCCTGCTGTACCTGAAAGGGGTGATCTGTCCGACTATCCAGGGGCTCTCCCCCAGTGTAAAATAAAAATAATAAAAGCTAAAAACAAAAAAAGCCTAAAATTATAATTATATATATATATATTTTTTTTTTTTTTTTTTGTGCTGTACCCCAGTGTACTATACAATTTTTATTTAATTTTAATAAGTACTGTGACACTGCCGGGCAGACCGCAGCATATTATTTCCTACTCATAAACGTATTGTGCAACGCTGTCGGTGAAGCAGGGCCGGACTGGGACTAAAAATAGGCCCTGGCATTTTTTAAGCAGACAGGCCCACCTCGGTGTCAGCATCTGACTCCTCCCCCTTACTATTCCTGACTCCTCCTACTTAGTCTATGCTCTTACAAATATAATTAATATAACAACATACAAGCGTACATCGTTCTCTATTAAAATACACAGAACAAAGCTCATCTTGCAGGGGATTCCATCATGTGCCAAAGTTAGACATTTGGTTGGTTCTGTTAGGTAAAGCGGAGACTTCATTGGTGTAGATCACACAAAAAGAAAAGGGAATGCATTCCAACCCCCCCCCCCCACACACACACACACACACAAGAGTGCTATTAGAAAAGTGATGAATTTGCGCGCGCTGCCAAAAAAGGGGCGTGTCCTTGCTGAAATGGGTGTGGCTTTGCATAAAGGGGTGTGGTATTGCAGGGAAAGACTACCTTAAACCCCAGTTTTGAAACCTGCATGCCCAGACGTTGGCCACCACAGGAAAAAAAAATAATCCTGATTCATGCCCCTTATATTATTTGTCATTTTTCCTCCTTATAGTAATGCCCAGTATACATTATGCCACATACTGCAATGGCCCTTAGACATTATGCCACACACCATAATGCCCATGACACAATATGAACACATCGTAATGCCCCCTACACATTATGCCACACACCGTAATGCCCCCGACACATTATGCCACACATCGTAATGCCTGTGACATATTATGCCATGATTACGCCACGCATCGTAATGCTTGTTATACATTATGCTACACACTGCAATGCCCATTATACATTATACCACTATGCCTGTGACACAGTATACCATACAACGTCATGCCTGTGACACATTATGCCACACACCGCAATGCCCATTATACATTATGCCACACACCGTAATGCCTGTGACACATTATGCCACACACCGCAATGCCCGTTATACATTATGCCACACACCGTAATGCCTGTGACACATTATGCCACACACTGCAATGCCCGTTATACATTATGCCACACACCGTAATGCCTGTGACACATTATGCCACACACCGCAATGCCCGTTATACATTAACACTGCAATGAGCCTGAGACATTATACCACATACCACAATGCCCGTGATATAGTATACCACACACCGTAATGCCTGTGACACATTATGACACACACCGCAATGTCCGTGATACATTATGCCACACACCGCAATCCCCATTACACGCCACGGCGGGGTCTGCGGGGGCAGTAGTCACGCCAGTGGGGTTGACCACAGAGGAGGACACATCTGTGCATACCAAAGCAGAGCTGTAAGTATACATTTTTGTGCCCTGAGTAGATAAAGAGCATTGGTGTCCCTGTCCATACACTAGGCGGGGAGAGTGCGCGCCGTAGGAGCGCATCGAAAAATAGGGTTTGGTCTCACTAGGTAGGGGCGTGACCACACAATAGTACCCTAATTCAAATTATGCCACAGTATTGAAAGGGGGGGGGGGGGGGGAGGGGGAGGGAAAGAACAGAGAGAGGAAGAGAGAGGGGGGTGAGGATATAGAGAGAGAGAGAGCGCAGAGAGGACAGACAGAGAGAGAGTGAGAGTCAACAAGGATATGTCTACACCTGCACTCACCCTAGCTGGGGGGCAGCACTCTCCCTGCAGTGCTGATGCTGCAGATGTCTGTCTGCAGTGCTGCTGCCGGGATCCAGGAACAGGGGCTCAGGCAGGCAGACTGGATGCTTGTGGCAGGTGAGTGGAGGAGGCAGGAGCCGGTGCACATGGTGAGCAGGATGCACGAGCACAGGCAGGCAGGCAGACACTTTCATCTGAGCTTTGCACCTGCTGTTCAGCTCCCTGCCCGCGCGCGCCTTTCAGTTCATACCCAGCGCGACTTAACATGGAACTCCGCCCACTCAGCTCCCCACCCTGCCCGCATGTCTCATACTCTGGCCGGCTCGGTCGCGTCATGACCACACATGAAACTCCGCCCGCTCCGTCCCGCCCAGGACGTGGTGCTGCAGGACTCACATATGGGGTCTCACTGTGCCCTCAGCTCCCCCTGCTCGCACCACTCGTACTTGCCGCTCGGTCGCGTCATGACGTCACTATGCAAATGACGCGTCCGCTCAGCACAGCGCAGCCAAGGAGGCGGTGCTGCAGGCGGACTCGCAATGGATGAATAAATCGGCCCACCTGGCCATCGGCCCTTCTGGCATGTGCCAGAAGTGCCAGATGGCCAGTCCGGCCCTGCGGTGAAGTCAACCGCAGTGTGTAATTTATATATTTCTGACTCATTTGTGCGACACTGTAACCGCCGGTGTGTAAGATATAAAAAATACTTCTACATATTTTGGACTCATTTGTGAAATGCTGTTGGTGAAGTGAACCTCAGTGTGTAATTATTATATATAATTCTGACTAATTTGTGTGACACTGTAACCACCGATGTGTGATATGAAAAATACTTCTACATATTTCTGACTCATCTGTGTGATGCTGTCGGTGCAGTCAACCGCAGTCTGTAATTGTTATATATATCTGACTCATTTGTGTGATACTGTAACCGCCGGTATGTGATATAAAAAATACTCCTCCATATATTCTGACTCATTTGTGCGACACTGTAACAGCCAGTGTGTGATATAAAAAATACTTCTACATATTTCTGACTCATTTGTGCGATGCTGTCAGTGCAGTCAACCACAGTGTGTAATTATTATATATATTTCTGAATCATTTGTGTGACACTGTAACCGCCAGTGTGTGATAAAAATAAATAAATAAATCATAAATAATAATAATACATATTTCTGAACATCATTCAGGAAAGACTTTTGACATCCGGTACAGACTGAAGGAGCTGCCTACAATTACTGACATGTCTAGTGTCACTGCTGTCAGCGTCCGGAGTCTTACCGGTACGCTGGGGCCGCGGGGCTGGCTTCTTTGGCGATGTGCGGGCAGCGGCAGAGGTGGGGTGCTGCGCCGGATCCATGGGCAGCAGTAGCGGCGGTGAGGGGGTCCGCTCGTGGCGGCGGGACGCCGCTACAGCGGGTCGCTCTTGCTGAGCCGTTGCTAGGAGACCAGGGGCAGTGAGCATTGTGGCTTTGCAAAAAGGTCTGCATTACTGGGCGCCGCCATGTTGGAGACCAAGTTTTAAGCATAGTTCCTGTTTCCTGTTTCTTCCAGCCAATCCAGGGGAAGCTCTCCCTATAAAAGGGGGCTGGTTTAGGACAGGGATGCCAGTGCTTCAAGTTACAACCCTGTTGTAGGTGCTTTAGCCTGTGCTCCCAGGATTCCTGCTGTATTCTGGTTCCTCCTGATCCTGCTTGGTCGGTTCTCTGTTGCTGCTGCAGCCCTGCCGTTTCTAGCCTGCTACTGCCTGTGGAAGCGACCCTAGAAAACCTGGTCCAGTAAGACTCTTTGGGCACAGTCGGCCCCGGGTCTTCTGCCTCGTCTTTCAAGCCACACTCCACAGATCTCCTTCACCAGCCACGCCTTTGTACCACCGACCACAGCCTGCAGATTATTATCTTCAGCCTCGTTTTCCAAACCACAGTCCACAGTTCTTGTCTCAAGCCACGTCTTCAACCATCATCCACAGTTCCACAGTTCATCATCTACAGTCTCATCTTTCAAATTACAGTCCACAGTTCTTCGCCTCCAGCCACGTCTTTAACCATCATGCCCCAGCCTCAGCCCTGTACATAATAAATGCTTTTCATTGACTCTCAAACCCCGCCTACGTTCTTCATTGCTCCGTGTCCCATGCGAAGGAACTATATCCAGCCCCCTCATCTGGTTCATTCACAGCCTGCTACCTCCTCGGGCAAATCTCAACTGCCGGATCCTCAAACTCTGCTAGACGTGACAGTAAGCACTGGCCCAATGGATTCGACGGGTGATCAGGCCTCAGGAGGGGATTCAACTGCAGATATCTGGTCTCGCTTAAGTAAGCAGGAGGCCACACAATCTGAAATCGTGCAGTTCATGCATAGTATGTCCGAACGTCTCGATTCTCTCTGTATTGTCATGATGGCCCCTCAAATATCTACAGCTGCTTCCACATTAGCACCTCCGGTTCCGCTTCCTCCTGTACCAGTACCACTTCCACGGTTGCATTTGCCACCTCCCAGTAAATTCAATGGGAATCCAAAACAATGCCGCGGGTTTCTTAACCAGTGAGAAATCCAGTTCGAACTACAGTCGGCCAACTTCCCATCAGCACGAACCAAAGTAGCCTATATAATTTCTTTACTTACCGGGCAAGCGTTGGAATGGGCTTCACCTTTGTGGGAGAGGATGGATCCCATCTTATCTAACTATCCAGAATTCGTGGCCACCTTTCGAAGAATCTTCGACGAACCGGGCAGGACTTCTGCTGCCTCATTGGAGATCCTGCGCCTGCGTCAGGGCACGCGTACGGTCAGTCAGTACGTGATCCAGTTTCGCACCCTTTCCTCAGAACTGAACTGGAACGAGGAGGCTCTCATTGCAGCTTTCTGGAGCGGTCTCTCCGAAAAGATCAAAGATGACCTCGCAACTCAGGACGTACCTGATAAGTTGGATAAACTAATTTCTTTATGCAATAAGTTAGACCTGAGGTACAGAGAACGCTGTATGGAGAGGTTGCGGTCAGATCGCCCTAAGCCTAGAGTTGTTCTTCCACCAACACCAACATCACCAACTGCGGAAGAACCCATGCAGATTAATCGCTCCCACCTCTCCAATTAAGAACGTCAGAGACGGCGACAAGGGAACCTCTGCCTGTATTGTGGTGCAACTGATCACTTTATTAAAACTTGCAATCTACGTCCGGGAAACGCCCGCTCCTAGCTTGTGCTAGAGAGGTCAAGCTAGGAGAATTCTCAGAATTACATACCAAGAAAGAGTCTGTCCTGTTAACCCAATTGGAGCTTCTTCTTCTCTTCTCATCCCTGCACTACTCAACTCTGGAGCCGCCGAAAGCTTCATTACGTCAGCTCTGGTCAAACAATCTGGAATACAAACGGTTCCATTTCTATTACCGCAGTGGATGGAAGTTATATCCCTGAGGGTATTATATCTTTCGTACAATACCTCTCAAGATGAAGGTCGGAGTTCTCCATTCAGAAGAAATCTCTTTCTTTGTAATTCCTAAAGCCTCTCATGAACTAATCCTAGGGTTTCCATGGTTAATCAGACACAATCCCCACATAGATTGGCAAACTATGGATGTTCTCTCTTGGGGACAAGACTGCTTTCAGAACTGTTTACCTTCAGTTAGACCTCTCTGTTATTCCAGCCCTTCCAGCCTTCCTGTGGAGTACCAAGCTTTTCAAGATGATTTCAGCATGGGGCGGACACCTTGCCTCCGCATTGTACTTGGGATAGTCCCATTGAGCTAGTACCCGGTAAGACTCCTCCCCAAGGTTGAATTTACCCTCTCTCACTTCCTGAGACACAGGCCATGTTGGAGTATATCCGGGAGAACTTGGAGAAAGGGTTCATCAGGTCTTCTACATCTCCAGCCAGAGCGGGGTTTTTCTTCATCAAAAAGAAGAATGGGGGGATGCGGCCCTGTATTGACTATAGGATCCGGTCTGAAGATCGACAGTATCTAGGTCGACAATGTTTAGGTCGACCACTATAGGTCGACAGTCACTAGGTCGACATTGATGGAAGGTCGACAGGGTTTCTAGGTCGACATGTGCTAGGTCGACAGGTCTAAAGGTCGACATGAGTTTTTCAAATTTTTTTATCTTTTTTTGAATTTTTTCATACTTAACGATCCACGTGGACTACGATTGGAACGGTAAAGTGTGCCGAGCAAAGTGGTAGCGGAGCGAAGGCACCATGCCCGAAGCATGGCGAGCGAAACGAGCCATGCGAGGGGACGCGGTGCACTAATTTGGGATCCCGGTCACTCTACGAAGAAAACGACACACAAAAAAAAAAAATCCTCATGTCGACCTTTAGACCTGTCGACCTAGCACATGTCGACCTAGAAACCCTGTCGACCTTCCATCCATGTCGACCTAGTGACTGTCGACCTATAGTAGTCGACCTAAACATTGTCGACCTAGATACTGTCGATTTGATGAACCACACCCATTGACTATAGAGGTCTCAATGACATAACAGTTAAGAACAGATATCCGTTACCTCTGATTCCAGAACTGTTCGACCGTGTTAAAGGAGCTACTGTATTTACTAAGTTGGACTTACGAGGGGCCTACAATCTTATACGTACTCGCCCAGGGGACGAATGGAAGACGGCATTTAATACCCGCGACGGCCATTACGAATACCTAGTAATGCCTTTTGGCCTATGTAATGCCCCAACCGTCTTTCAAGAGTTTGTTAACGAAATCTTCAGAGATCTTCTCTATGACTGCTTGGTAGTGAATCTGGATGACATCCTCATTTTTTCTAGGGATCTGAAGACCCATCGGGAACAAGTCAAAGAAGTGTTAACTCGTTTACGAAGGAATCAGTTATTCTGTAAGTTAGAGAAGTGCACCTTTGAAGTACCCATGATTCCATTCCTCGGTTACATTCTTTCAAGGCAGAGGTTACAGATGGACCCCGCTAAAGTCCAGGCGATTCAGGATTGGGCACTTCCAGCTACCCTTAAAGGAATTCAACGTTTCCTAGGGTTTGCTAACTTCTACCGAAGATTCATTCAAAATTATTCTTCTGTCATAGCTCCTATAACCGCATTAACTAGGAAGGGAGCCAATCCTGCCAAGTGGTCTCAGGAGGCTTTGTAAGCTTTTTCATTTTTCATCTTTAAAGGAGGCCTTCACGACTGCTCCAGTTCTTCGACAACCCGATCTCAGCCGTCCGTTCTTGGTGGAGGTTGATGCCTCTACTGTAGGAGTAGGAGCAGTATTATCCCAGCTTTTCGAGGACAAGAAGGTCCATCCTTGTGCGTTCTTCTCGCGAAGATTCTCCCCCGCTGAACAGAATTATGCTATTGGGGAACAGGAATTACTGGCAATTAAGTTGGCCTTTGAGGAGTGGAGGTATTTGTTGGAGGGAGCTCAGCATCCAATTTCAGTGACCACGGATCACAAGAACCTCCTGTATCTACAGTCAGCCCGATGTCTGAACCCACGCCAAGCAAGATGGGCACTCTTCTTTACTCGTTTTAATTTTAAACTCAGTTACCGACCAGGTTCCCTCAACAAAAAGGCAGATGCATTATCTCGCTCCCTAAGTTCAGAAGAACCCTCTGACCGTTCAAAAGAGCAATTTATCCTGGAATCCACCTCTTTTTCTGCAACTAATACCTCTCCACTTCCTCCTCCTGGGAAGATCTTCGTTGCACCAAATCTTCGCAAAAAACTTCTTACATGGGCTCACTCCTCCTCCTTCATGGGCCATGCGGGCAGTTATAAGACACTTAAATTCATTCAGCGCTGCTACTGGTGGCCTCATGTCAGGACTGACGTTCAGGAATTCGTAGCTGCCTGTCCAAAATGTGCCCAGCATAAAAGTCCCAAAGGTCCACCAGCCGGGTTACTCCATACTTTGCCGGTACCACTAAGACCATGGACGCATATTTCTATGGACTTTATTACAGATTTACCTACGTCTGGTGGGCGGAACACCGTATGGGTCATAGTTGACCGATTCTCTAAAATGGCACACTTTGTTCCTCTGGCTAATCTTCCATCTGCATCCCAGTTGGCAAAATTGTTTATAGCAGAGATCTTTCGACTCCATGGTCTACCACAGGAAATTGTGTCTGATAGAGGTCCTCAATTTGTGGCCAAGTTTTGGAGATCCCTATGTTCTGCTCTTGTCGTGAATTTAAACTTCTCCTCAGGATATCATCCCCAAACGGATGGTCAAACAAAGAGAGTGAACCAGGATCTGGAGACTTTTCAGCGTTTATTCATGTCCTCCTCACAGGACGACTGGCTGGACTTCCTCCCATTAGCAGAATTTGCCCATAACAATCTTTATCACTCTGCCACAAAATCTTCTCCATTCTTCATTAATTATGGTTACCATCCAAGAGTTCCTGACTTACAACTTCTGCCTACGCTCAAGGTTCCTGCCGCAGAGTCAACACTTCGACAATTTACTGAAGCCTGGAAACAAGTTCACAAGACTTTGCTCAAGACATCCAAGAGATATAAGACCTATGCAGATCTGAAACGAAAAGCTGTACCAAGCCTTAAGGTAGTAGGAGATCGGGTTTGGGTTTCCACACGTAACCTAAGATTAAAGGTTCCTACAAAGAAGTTTGCTCCCAGATTTATTGGGCCTTACCCAATCGAAAAAGTGTTGAATCCTGTGGCTTACAGAGTGAAATTACCTCCGCAGTTAAGAATTCCTAATGCATTTCATATTTCTCTCTTAAAACCATTGGTACTTAATCGGTTCAGAGCCGCTGTGCCTAAATCACCCAAGATCCAATCAGCACATGGAGACGAATTTGAGATTCACAAGATCCTCGATTCTCGCAGACGTTATGGTCGCATCCAGTACCTTGTTGATTGGAAGGGGTATGGGCCATAGGAGAGATCTTGGGTAGATGCAGAGGATGTCCATGCTCCAAGACTTCTTCGGACATTTCATGCCAAGTTTCCAACTAAACCACATAGGTGTCCGGAGTCCACCCGCAAAAGGGGGGGTACTGTCAGCGTCCGGAGTCTTACCGGTACGCTGGGGCTGCGGGGCTGGCTTCTTTGGTGATCTGCGGGCAGCGGCGGAGGTGGGCTGCTGCGCCGGATCCGTAGGCAGCAGTAGCGGCGGTGAGGGGGTCTGCTCGTGGCGGCGGGACGCCGCTACAGCGGGTCGCTCTTGCTGAGCCGTTGCTAGGAGACCAGGGGCAGTGAGCATTGTGGCTTTGCAAACAGGACTGCATTACTGGGCGCTGCCATGTTGGAGACCAAGTTTTAAGCATAGTTCCTGTTTCCTGTTTCTTCCAGTCAATCCAGGGGAAGCTCTCCCTATAAAAGGGGGCTGGTTTAGGACAGGGATGCCAGTGCTTCAAGTTACAACCCTGTTGTAGGTGCTTTAGCCTGTGCTCCCAGGATTCCTGCTGTATTCTGGTTCCTCCTGATCCTGCTTGGTCGGTTCTCTGTTGCTGCTGCAGCCCTGCCGTTTCTAGCCTGCTACTGCCTGTGGAAGCGCCCCTAGAAAACCCGGTCCAGTAAGACTCTTTGGGCACAGTCGGCCCCGGGTCTTCTGCCTCGTCTTTCAAGCCACACTCCACAGATCTCCTTCACCAGCCACGCCTTTGTACCACCGACCACAGCCTGCAGATTATCATCTTCAGCCTTGTTTTCCAAACCACAGTCCACAGTCCTTGTCTCAAGCCACATCTTCAACCATCATCCACAGTTCCACAGTTCATCATCTACAGTCTCATCTTTCAAATTACAGTCCACAGTTCTTCGCCTCCAGCCACGTCTTTAACCATCGTGCCCCAGCCTCATCTCTGTACATAATAAATACTTTTCATTGACTCTCAAACCCCACCTACGTTCTTCATTGCTCCGTGTCCCATGCGAAGGAACTATATCCAGCCCCCTCATCTGGTTCATTCACAGCCTGCTACCTCCTCTGGCAAATCTCAGCTGCCGGATCCTCAAACTCTGCTAGACGTGACAACTGCATATGATGCTCTCACCATTGAAAAAATGATTAATAATTATTTTAATGACAGCATCCAAATAGGCATGTCAGACAGTCCGTTTCAATACTGGCAGGAAAAAGAGGCAATTTGGATGCCCTTGCACAAAGTGGCTTTGTTTTACTTAAGTTGCTCACACCCCAGTGTGTACTCAGAAAAAGTTTTTATCGCAGCCGGGAACCTTGTCAGCGATCGACGTAGGAGATTACTTCATCAAAACGTGGAAAAGATGATGATCAAAATTGTCGAAGTCAAAAATATTACATAAAAAGAACTTACAAAATACACACATTATGAGTCGCTATACTTGCAAATACGCGCAGCGAGCACAGCAATATATGGTAACACACGCATTTACAAGGAAATGCCACAGAGATTGATTCGACACTTATTTCATGCAGTACATAATTATAATAATATCAAGCGCCAGACATCATGATGATTTAAAATTATATAATGAAGTAATGTCATGTATGTGTATTATTTGAACGAAACCAGATACACCTGTCATATTTGGTATTAAAGCAAGCAGATTAATGTGTAGATTCATTTGATACTTGTTATTAAGTTGTAGGACATTGCAACAAATAGTTATGATTAAATGTATGAAAGCTAAAAATCACTCTTATTAGTACAATGGACAGGAAACTCAGGCCAGCCCCTTTGGGTGTCTTCAAAGCTGAACCTGTTGAGCATATACAAATAGACTAGTGACTCATCATGAATGAGAAAGTCCCCTCCCCCAAAAACTAGATAACACATTGCTGATCACACAGGAGTCAGTTGCTGTTTTGTCTCAGAGGATGATGGCGTTGCTTCTACACCAGTTCCTGCATGATTTTACAGAGAGGGAGAGAGTGATATGGAGAGACACATTTATATAACTTAAGGATAATGGTATTGTATGCTGGCCTGTAAATGTAACTGTATGTTTTAACTGCTTACTGTGTGAGTTGTAACCATGTAACTATAGGTATACTGTACATTGTAATATATTGAATCCATATCCTTTTAATAACAAATATATACATCAATGAGCTTTGGAACTCAGATAATGTGTGGGTGTATTGTTTTCTCTTATGGGATGCAGTGTTTTGCGATGTACAGTGCACATTCATGGCAAATGGTAATAAGATGTGCAGGCGTCTACAATATATGTTAGAGCAAGCATTTTAAATATTTGTAGAGAAACGATTTGGCATTCACAGATGGGGGCTGGTCCGCGATATCATGGTCTTAATGATGCATTGTACATTACAAATGCGACGCTGTGGTCGATCAGCTTATGCTGGACGCATCATAAAGTTGAGAAAATCATATCCGTGTGTATTGTTGTGATATCAGTAAACCAATGATATGAAATTTCAAGGGACAATGCGTTTCTCATAATATTTAAGATGCTAAAATGTATTTTTACTGTTGCAAAACAAAGTTCAAATAAGTCATATTGTGTTTGATTCAGATTGGATTGTTTATCTGTTAAGTAGATTTAAAATTACATTTAAAAGTTGCTGCATAGCCTTGATATAGTTTTTTTTTTTTTAAACTCAGGCCTAAAATAACTTCTGGTGCTTGTATAATGTGTGATTTCTTTGTGACAAAGGAAGCCGCATGGTCTGTCCTCCATTTTGGACTAACCACATGGCCTGTCCACCATTTTATGTAAACCTATTGGATGTGGAAGTTGGAGGAGCAGTGGCCATTTTAGGAAGGTCGTTTTCTAAATAGCTGATTTTCAGTCTGCTCAGAACAATCAGTTTCCTTGGTCACATCAAGCACCATTTATGAGTTACCAATGCATTTATTTAACCCATGCCATAGTCAATTACAAATAGTTTCAATTGGGCCTAGTGAGAGTAAATGGTGAGATAAATGCTTGGCTTGGTGTAAGAAATTGCACAAAGAAAAGAAAAAAAATACTTTTTTTTTCTTCTGCTTTCCCAGGATTTAGTTAACTCTCTGTTTGCTATAAGATAGGAATTGAAATGCTAATTAACTGGTTCAACCACTTTTACAGGCAGGCAAAAGCACATAGCTTTGATATGCAAATAAGAGGTAAGGTGTCTCAAAGGAGACCAGTGAATGGTACATATATATTATATTATTATAATTATGTGTATATATCAGTGTATGTTCTGCAAGATAGTTATCCAATCTGAATCATATCATTTAAATTATAGATTATTGCAGTCATTATAGATCTGTGTGAAATAGGATACATTTGTTGCTATATAGGTAGATTTGAAATAACAGTATTTTAAGGAAGTAAGTGTAAAGACACAAACGCAGGTCTGCATAAAAGTTTATACAGAACAAGTTGTGTCTAGTGGGCAATAGTAATTAGTATTGTTCACATTTATAGAGCTGTGTGATTTGTTTTATTGCGGACGCAGGGTTTTGTACACGTGTCTCGGACAAAGTACAGGACTGCGCACGCAGCATAAGAGACATGCACGGTCGCGTGTTTACGCAAAGTGCGTAAGAGTACGGGCACTAAGTACAAATTACACAGTAGTGTCGTTTAGTTCAAAGGTGGGACAGTAGCCAGGCTACAATAGCACAAAACTACCCGCTTTCTAAAGTAGATTAGTATAAAACTTTTGTTTAAACTGTATTGCCTCTGGGGGTAAAGCTGCCAATCTGAATGAATTAAAATTTTCTGTACAGAAAAACAAAGTGTATTTGAGTGAGCGAACGTAGGAGTGAGTGGATTTGAACCCCGGAATTCGGGATCCTGTCGTGTGGTAACCAAGTAAGTGGAGGCTTGGTGGCGTGAGGTGGCTTACTCACGTTACTATAGGATTTGGAATACGTAAGTCATGAGGAGACTTACACAGGAGCATGGTAGGGAATTGTAAATTATGAACTGTGTGACCCATGTAGTTTTTTGATACGCTCCGGCTGAGGTTTCGCAGCTTGTGATTCAGTTCCAGTGGTCGTGCAGCGGATAGGTAACAAGTACCTATACGCTGTGCGATTGGGCCGCGCATTTGTGGGTGCGATATATAGCGCAACTTGATACCCCTTTTACGAGCTTTTGCATAAAATCGCGGTATCATTAGCGCTGTATACAGCATACGCAAGCGTGATTTGTGTATAAAAAGTGCATAGGGAGTTTTCGCTGGTCTCTATCAGGAAAATCTCCAACGACAGATACTTTGCTGGAAAGGGTAAGCTATTCCTAAAAACTTCCAGTAAATATAGGTCAATAGGGGCCCTAAGTTGGGTACATTGCCTTCGCTATCCACAGTGTATGGTAGTACTGGCCAACGTGGGCGCTCTAAGAACTTTCACCGTCACCTTATATTGAGTATGTTGGTGTTTGTGGGAAAAGGCCCACAATTATGGGAGCCAGTTGCTCAACTAAGGGACGTTTAGCCAGGATTCAGGCTGAAGAGCCGGGGCCCAAGGGGTCAGCGAGGTTTAAAAGAAAAAAGGAAAAAGTATTATGTGTGCGAAATATGGTCCACACGCTGAAGACTTTTTGTCTGAATGGGTACATATGACTGACAACGATAGGGTACCATTCCCTAAGGTGGGCAGCTTTGAACCAGAGGTACTGCAGAACTTAAGGATAAGGATATGTCTGATAAAATCCAGAAAACAAAGGGTCAGACATACAAAGTGTTTAAATCTGTGGCAGCAAGAGGGGTTGGTGAGTTTGATCCTAAGGTATTGCAGGTGGTATGTCTAACCAAAGTCATATAAGACAAGAATGGAAATATAAGAACTGTTTGAACTTGTAGCAACAATAAAAAGTAGGAAGAAAAAAAAGAGAATGCAAGTACACCTCCTTATGTAGATGTGGAAGCAGTTACGGCCAGCATACAAACTATAGAAAATAATAAAAATATGAAAAATATGACTGTAACCTATATATGTACTAATGAATGTTGAAGTTTTATTTAGGAGGAGAAGGTGACCTGATTGTTTTCAGCCATTTCTCATGTACCCAGAGGAGTATCCAACCGGTAAAAGAAGAGCAGTAGCCTGTGGGGGAAGTGGCTGAGACCAGTGGAACAGGTAAGTATGGTATCATTCGTGTACATATATAGTAAAACCCCCCCAAAAAAAATATCAAGAAAGTAACATCAGAAATGGAGAAAAATCTGTCCGCACATTAGTAAAGCGGACAGAGACAAGGTAACCCCCGGGTATTTCTTTCAGTCACCATATAAGAAGTATTCATTCCTAGTAATGCCCCTAGTCAAGATGAGCTCGGAAATGTTTGTTGGACCATGTACAGACCCTTAATACGGGATGAGAAGGATTGAATGCTTTGCATGACCTAGAAGCTTGTTAAACTTTTTTTTTATTTTTGTCTCTTGCAGTAATAGAAAACTCTCCATCTGGATAAGATCACTGGTAAACACTAATTCGGCATATGGGAGGTGCCTGTCTCTGTGCAACTGGACGGGCTCAATAAGGCATTGAGTGTCAGGGTGCAGACTTCTTTGCAAAATTGGAAAGGGGTCACAGTAGCTAATCTTAGACAGTGTGCTATTGAACATCACAAGAATAGTGCTAGGCGCAGAGAGCAACAGGTGGAGAAGTTGAGGACGGTAAGTATACTGGCACAAACAGGAAAGACCCATCAGTCCAAACCCCAGATCCCTAATGGTCAATAATATGTTACACTTGTAGGAAGGAAGGGCATTTTGCCAGAGATTGTAGGAGTAGTAGGACACATAGTCAATATAGATCCCCTAGACAGAAAACACAAGCCACATTATTAAACACATAGACGGGACCAAGGGACATATAGTAAGGAATCATAAGCCATATAGAAAACACAGATTCGGCTAATGGGAAGAACAAAATAAATGCAACATTACCCTTTGACAAAACTTGCTGGGGTTAAGATGGGGCCTCTAAACGTTTGCTTCTTTTTCCTAGCAGAAATGGCCCGATTAACTTAATTTAGCTAGATATGATATACATATACTGTGCTCCCGTTCAGGAAGTACAAAGTATGTTAGACACCCACGAAGACTAATGTCGCATTCTACTGTTCTAGATGCATGTCCATCACAGGTAGAGGAAATAATCTCACAGATACCGGGTTCCCTATGAACTTAGGATGAACAGGACACTGGATTGATGGCTGGGATAGTCCCAATAGCGATACGACAAACACAGAAATTTTTTTAAGGGGAGTAGACCAAGTAGAGAATCACTTTCCCGTAGTGCCCAATCCAGTTGTCAAATTTTTATAAAATATTCTTCACCTCTACAAACTCATCTGTCACCAACCTGTATTATGTTTCTCTACAGTTTCCTCTTCATCTTTTGCGTTCACACAGGTTGGTACAATACATGGACCCAATTACAGTTCAAACTCCACATGCCTAGGTCCTTCAGAGTTCTGCCCAAACCCAGTATATCTCAACAGCACGATAACACCAGTATTACTGCAGTGTGCCTTGTCATGCACAAAGGGTGGAGAATGGGAATACTGGTGAAGGGAAATTTTGTATAGACACTGATATGCCTGTTGGTGAATGGCAAACCTGACATTTTCTTTTTAATTTTCTTCTTTCTCTCCTCTAGAGATGTTTCTTTTTTCTTTTTCTTTTTTTTTGAGTGATGCTCATGGTACTCTACATTGCAAACACACAACAGTTAAATTAAAATTAAAAATGTGTGTTCCCTACAGGAAGAGGCAGTCTGGAGTACAAATGGGTATGGCCAGGAGTCCTAAGGACTGTGGATAGGTGGACACGGTAAGCCAGTAGCCTAGCCCCCAGAGCATACCTTCCAAGTCTAGCTGAGGTGGCACACGGTCTGACTCATCTAGGCAAAGAGGGTATGTGCAGGCTGATGAGAGCCTACTGGTGTGTGCCAGGATTCTATTCTCATGCAGGTAAGAGAGCAATGACCTGTCTTGCTTGCTTGAGGAAGAATATTGGTAAAGTAATACCAACAGAGCCATCCCATATCCCTCCTGCAGACTGATCTTTTCAGAAAATACAAATTGACTTTGTACAGTTAACACCCTTTAGGAATTATTGTTATGTATTGGTGTGCACTGATGTTTTCTCAAACTGGGTAGAGGCATTTCCTGCCGCCACGGATGCTGCTGTGTTTACCGCAAAGACAAATTGCGCAGAAATTTGTGTGTAGATAATGGTACCCCTAGAAGTAGGAGCAAAGCTTGAAATTGTACCATTATGATCATAGGTACTGCCACTAGTATTATGTAGCATCGGAACCACTCCCAGATCTTCACTTAACGAATCACCCTCTTCGAAATGTTTTTGTTTTGGTATTTGTGTCTTTTTGGTTGTTTTTGGAAGACAACCTCATGTCATGATTGATCCGCACAATGATCAGAAATACACCAATGAGGTGACAGTACAGTACCTTATTGAGATGAGCCAGCATTTGAGAACTTGACAAAAGAACTTGAAACTGTTGATTGCTGGTATGCCAAATACTAACTGTCTTGATTGTGAACCAAGAGACTGTGTGATTGTTCTTACGCTCAGGTTGCCTAATAGACAGGTGGGAAGGACCATACCAAGTTTTGTTGACAGCACTATCCCAGTGAAAGTAGCCGAGAGAGAGACTTGGGTCCACGATTCCCATTGCAGGAAAGTCGGTAGTCCGGAAGGAACTCGTAAATGGAGTGAGATCGCAAAAGTATCACCAGAGACTCTGTTCCGTGAAAACTGAGAGGCGGCACTGTTGAACACTACCTGAGCGTACTAAAGGATTGCAGAAAGACCAGTCATTGTAATTGATTTGTTATGAACAAGAGTTGTTTTGTTCTATTTCTCTTTTCTCTCTTTCCCGCTAACAAACATTTTTTTCCAGGATATTCTATTTTTGCGAGGTTTTTTTATGAGGAGTCGAGTGTGGGACTGGAACTGGTTCTGGAGAAAGGAGTGATTTCCTTATAGGATCCCAGGATTAGCCGATCAGTTTGTTAAAGTCAGAGAAAAATCAAAGGTCTAGTAGTTATGGAGTTCAGAGGTAATCAGGAACAATCAGACAATGGCTATTCACACATTGCAGATAAAGAGCTCATTAATATATGTGGAAGAAAGGTTTATGAGTGGCTCTCCTCGAACTCTGAAGGTTTATGTTATTTAGGAAGGACACTACTTACAACCCTTGTTCAATTATTAAACAGACCTAGCATACGTTCCAGAAATGGAAACAATGTGTTAGGGTCTCCTGCTCTGTGCTGCCACGTCGTCATGGCAACCGGGAGACAAGTGCTAGCGGAGTAACCTGAGCGTAGCTGATACTCCGGTTCGGGTCTTTTGCTGTGCAGTGGTTACAGGCTCTGTGCACGGCAGGGGATCCGGTGCTGGTTTTTGTGCTCACAGTCTGTGAGGTCTGAGTTGGGCGTGGACAGCACCTGCTATATAAACCCTCTTCTCAGGTTAGGCAGATGCTGCTGAATCTTTGTTGGTTAGTCAGTTCCTGAAAGCTAGCTAGTACTGTGTAAACTTTGTATTTGTTTGTTGCTTACTGCAAATAGGCCTTGGGATTAGGTATTACACTCTGCCAATCCAGACCTAGCAGTAAGACTGGAGTCAGTCGTTTAACCTGCTGGGGTTCTTTTGCTACTCTGTGAACCTAGCAAGTTTGCGGCTGTATTCTCAGACTTGCCTGCCAAAATCCTTTCTCACTGTGCAAGGTGTTCAGGTGTCAGTTTAGTGGCAGTAAGCTGAACCAGTGCACTGCAAGTGAGGACTAGGATTGTGGAGACTCTCCTTGTGTCTATTATTCCATCTCTGACCAAGGAGTTTACTGCCACACCCGTTGGTAACCCTTTAGGGTTTTGCTGTTGCCCTTAGCAACAGCATTTCGGGTTCTCTACGTATTAAATCACTACATCTCGCTTCTTTCCATCTGAGCATTCCTAATACTAGGGAGACACCCAGTGCTTAGCCTTTGGGCTTCTCTGTTCACTTTGTGTTTATTTTGTTACCCTATCACCTTCTGTGTATGTAATGTCATATTCCCCAGTCTGTCTGTGAGTTCATTTGTTTTGCATCCCTCACCGTTCAGACACCAGTACATTCCTGCTGGCACTGGTGTGCATAACAGCCCAATACTCCTGTTGAAATTTTGTGGGAATATGGAGCATACCCCTCAAAATACTTTGCAACAGGTGGTCGATCAGGTGCAGGTCCTGACTCGACAATTTAATCATTTGTCCATTAAAATGCACACCTCACAGGCCGCTGGCGGAGCTCCCGCAGCAGCAGTACCTTCAGGGGTTAAGGAGCCGAAAGTAAATCTCCCGGATCGTTTTTCTGGAGATCGCTCGCAGTTCTTTTGTTTCAAGGAGAGCTGCAAGCTATATTTCCAGCTTAGGCCTCAGTCTTCTGGGGCGGAGATTCAGTGGGTGGGCATAGTGATTTCCTTGCTACAAGGAGACCCACAGGTCTGGGCATATGGGTTGCAGCCTGACTGTCCGTCGCTTAAAAGTGTTGATGCTTTTTTTACGGCACTGGGCATGTTGTATGATGACCCTGACAAGACGGCCTCAGCCGAGGCTCAGATTTCGATCCTTAAGCAAGGGCGAAGGCCAGTTGAGGTTTATTGTACGGAGTTTCGGAGGTTGGCCCATGATACCCAGTGGAATGACCCAGCCCTGAGACACCAGTACCGAAGAGGTCTTTCTAACCAGTTAAAAGACCAACTGGTACAATATCCCTTGCCTGATAGCTTGGATCAGCTCATGCAGTTATCCATTCGGGTGGATAGACGGCTGAGAGAGCGCAGGCTTGAAAGGGAGACCGAGGTTTCCTTCTTTCCCAAGGGAACCTCAGACTCTGAGGAATTTTCCGAGGAGCCTATGCAGATTGGGGCTACCCGCCTCTCCTCGCGTGAGAAGACGCGGAGGAGACAGCAGGGGTTATGTTTGTACTGTGGGAATAAAGGTCATGTGGTAGTATCATGCCCAGAAAAGCCGGAAAACTTCAGGGCCTGAGGGTGATGGGAAATATCCTGTCAAGCCAGAAGTCAGAATTTCCCAAGAAGACTTTTATCATTCCGGTGACCTTGAAGATCCTCGGTCAAACTGTCAGGACTGAGGCCTTTGTGGACAGTGGGGCCGACGGGGTTGTTATGGACCGCCAATTCGCCCTGAAACACTCTGTTCCCTTAGTACCCTTGGCATCGGAAATTGAGATTTGTGGGTTAAACGGGGAACCATTATCCCAGGGTAAAATTACTTCTTGCACTAGCCAGATTTCTTTGTTTATTGGAGCCACACACTCTAAAAAATTGTCCTTTTATGTGACTGTATGTACTTTTGCCCCATTGGTGTTGGGGTTACCCTGGTTAAGGGCCCACAATCCTCAATTTGACTGGGTCTCTGGGGAGATTCTTAGTTGGGGTACTGATTGTTTCAGGAGTTGCTTGAGCCTTCCAGTCAGGATTTCGCAGCTAAGTTTGCCAGGATTGCCAGGATGTTATGCAGATTTTGCGGACGTGTTCTCCAAAAGAGTTGCAGAGGTACTACCTCCCCATCGCCCCTATGACTGTGCCATTGATTTGTTGCCGAATGCTAAGCTTTCCAAGAGCAGGTTGTACTCCCTGTCACGTCCTGAGACTCAGGCTATGGCAGAGTACATTCAGGAGAACTTGGCTAAGGGATTTATCAGACCTTCACAGTCTCCAGTTGGGTCGGGATTCTTCTTCGTGGGTAAAAAGGACGGTTCGTTGCGACCCTGCATCGACTTCAGGGAATTGAACCGTATCACGATTAAAAACTCATACCCACTGCCTCTCATTTCGGTCTTGTTTGACCAGCTTCGTACTGCCACCATTTTTTCTAAGATTGACCTACGCGGTGCGTACAATCTAATCCGAATAAGAGAGGGGGATGAATGGAAGACTGCCTTTAATACCCACTCAGGGCATTATGAATATTTGGTGATGCCTTTTGGGCTCTGTGATGCCCCGGCAGTCTTCCAGGACTTCATGAACGATGTGCTCAGGGAATATTTGGATAGATTCTTAGTTGTATACTTAGATGACATCCTAATCTTCTCCCATTCCCTGGAGGAACATCGGAAGCATGTACGCTTAGTCCTCCAGAAACTCAGAGACCACCGGCTTGGGGCGAAGCTGGAGAAGTGCGAATTTGAAGTTCAGCAAATCGCATTTCTAGGATATATTATCTCCCCAGAAGGTTTCCAAATGGAGGGTTCCAAGGTACAGGCAGTCCTGGATTGGGTGCAGCCCACTAGTTTGAAGGCGCTTCAGCGTTTTCTGGGCTTTGCAAATTTTTATAGACGATTTATCGCTGGATTTTCGTCTATAGTGGCGCCCTTGGTGGCACTCACTAAGAAAGGGGCGGATGTTGCTCACTGGTCTTGTGAGGCCAAAGCGGCTTTTGCCCGTCTCAAAAGGGCATTTGTCTCAGCCAAGGTGCTGCGACACCCAGATCCAGAGCGTCCTTTTGTGGTGGAGGTGGATGCCTCTGAGATGGGTATTGGGGCAGTGCTCTCTCAGATGGGGGTGTCTGATAATCGCCTTCATCCCTGTAGAAAAAACAGACTTAACTCGAGTTCATGTGTGCGCCCCAATAAAACAAAAAATTGATATATGGAAAGATGTACTCCCCTGGTTTAGCACTCTTCTTCACAATTCCCTTTTCATTCAGGAGCGACGTTTGTGACATAAAAGGAAGAAAAAAATGCAAAACCCTTGTGTAGTACTGTTTGAATATACATGCACATTCAAAGGTGATCAACAATTGCAACACCAGTGATGATAAATAAGTTTATGTTGGGGTTTTCTGACCCCCTAAACCAAACCACTCACAATCGTGAGAAGAAGAGAAGGCATGGATAATCATTCATTATTAGAACACCATCACCATAAATCTCAGGGGATGCCCCCTTCAACAGAGAACTCACAGGGGGATAAATTAACTAAGGCGTGGTAAACATTCCATCCTCATGACTCCATCATATAGAGGGAATATAAGAGACAGGGGATATCCCCTTCACCAAAAAACTCACAGTCTGAACCTTGTATAAAAGCAGAACAGGTGGGTCTTTATTTTCTTTAAAATTCACAGCCAACTTCCAAGGTGAATCCTCAATGTAAAGCAGAAGAATAAACCAGTGTTGGATGATATAAAACAACTTTAATTACTTTTCTTTAAAAATGTACAAGAAGGCATACCCGGTTTAGAGAGATATCCAGGAATATGGTGACGTGTGCATAAAAACGGGGCCCCGTTTCAGCAATCCCAGAACCCTCTCCTTGCCAGGTAAAGTCCCCTTTGTTAACACAGGTGCCCCGTTTTTATGCACACGTCACCATATTCCTGGATATCTCTCTAAACCGGGTATGCCTTCTTGTACATTTTTAAAGAAAAGTAATTAAAGTTGTTTTATATCATCCAACACTGGTTTATTCTTCTGCTTTACATTGAGGATTCACCTTGGAAGTTGGCTGTGAATTTTAAAGAAAATAAAGACCCACCTGTTCTGCTTTTATACAAGGTTCAGACTGTGAGTTTTTTGGTGAAGGGGATATCCCCTGTCTCTTATATTCCCTCTATATGATGGAGTCATGAGGATGGAATGTTTACCACGCCTTAGTTAATTTATCCCCCTGTGAGTTCTCTGTTGAAGGGGGCATCCCCTGAGATTTATGGTGATGGTGTTCTAATAATGAATGATTATCCATGCCTTCTCTTCTTCTCACGATTGTGAGTGGTTTGGTTTAGGGGGTCAGAAAACCCCAACATAAACTTATTTATCATCACTGGTGTTGCAATTGTTGATCACATTTGAATGTGCATGTATATTCAAACAGTACTACACAAGGGTTTTGCATTTTTTTCTTCCTTTTATGTCACAAACGTCGCTCCTGAATGAAAAGGGAATTGTGAAGAAGAGTGCTAAACCGGGGGAGTACATCTTTCCATATATCAATTTTTTGTTTATTGGGGCGCACACATGAACTGGAGTTAAGTCTGTTTTTTCTGCATTGGTTGGGGGATTTTGGGTGTAATCCCATTTTCTCTGGTTCATTAGAGCTGCCCATTTGTGCGCAAGAAAAACAGCACCAATTTTCTTTTCTGTGCCTTCATCCCTGTGCTTACTTTTCCCGTAAATTTTCGCCTGCCGAGATAAATTATGACGTGGGTAACCGGGAATTGTTGGCTATTAAGGATGCACTCGAGGAGTGGAGACACTGGCTTGAGGGGGCTAAGTTTGTGGTCTCAATTCTCACCGACCATAAGAAATTGGCATATTTAGAGTCAGCGAAGCGCCTCAATGCCAGGCAGGCACGATGGGCTTTGTTTTTTGCTCGCTTTAATTTTTTGATAACATATCGCCCTGGGTCAAAAAACATCAAGGCTGATGCGCTCTCGCAGAGTTTTGCTCCAATCCAGGAGACCACCAAGGAGCCATTGCGCATTGTGTCCCCATCATGTATTAAAGTGGGCATTACCCAGGACCTCTTGTCATTAGTCCTTAGAGCACAGGAGCAGGCTCCTCCAGACCTTCCGGTAGGTCTTTTGTTTGTGCCTTCTAGGTTAAGACAGCGAGTGTATCTGGAATTCCATGCCAAGAAGTTGGCAGGTCACCCGGGTATTGCCAGAACTCGGGAGTTGCTATCTAGGGCGGTGTGGTGGCCCTCGGTGGCTAGGGATGTGGATCAGTGGGTTCGGGCATGTGACATCTGTGCCCGAAATAAGACTCCTAGAGGGGTTCCTGTTGGCCCATTACATCCACTCTCTATTCCATCTAAGCCATGGACCCACATTTCAATGGATTTTGTGGTGGACTTGCCCAAATCCTCGGGGATGACAGCCATCTGGGTTGTCGTTGACAGGTTTTCGAAGATGGCGCACTTCGTTCCATTGGTTGGGCTGCCATCGGCCAGATGCCTGTCTGAATTATTTATGCTGCATGTTGTGCGCCTCCACGGGTTGCCACTTGATGTGGTCTCTGACCGCGGATCCCAGTTTGTGGCCAAATTCTGGAGGGCATTTTGTTCCGATCTCCAGATTTCTGTCAGCTTGTCGTCAGGCTACCATCCGCAGTCTAATGGGCAGACTGAAAGGGTGAACCAGTCCTTGGAGCAGTTCCTCAGGTGTTATGTCTCCAAGTGTCAGACTGACTGGGTGGCTCATCTGTCCATGGCGGAGTTTGCCTATAACAACGCGGCTCACTCTGCTACAGGGATCTCTCCCTTCCTTTGTGTGTATGGGCATCATCCTAAGGCCAATTCTTTTGACCCCCTGGACTCCACGCCTGGTGGTTCCTCTGTGGTTTCGGTCCTTAGAGGTATGTGGAGGAAAGTGAAGAAAGCCCTTGTGTCTGTGTCATTAGTGACCAAAAGGGTTTTTGATAAGCGGAAAAGACCCTGCAGCTTCAAATTAGGAGACTTCGTCTGGTTGTCTACCAAGAATTTGAAGTTGAGACAGCCATCTCATAAGTTAGGCCCCTGGTTCATCGGTCCTTATAAGATCACTAGGGTCATCAATCCGGTGGTATTTCAGTTAGATCTACCCCGTTCTTTGGGTATCAATAAAACATTTCATTGTTCCCTTTTAAAACGGGCGATTAGTAATCCTTCCAGTGGAAGACCTTCCCCTCTTCTGATACGTGGCCAGAGGGAGTTTGTTGTTGAAAGGATTCTTGACTCCAAGATGGTTCGGGGTCGGCTGTCATTTTTGGTGCACTGGAAGGGGTATGGCCCGGAGGAGCGGTCGTGGGTGCGCAGTTGTGATCTTCATGCCCCCAGACTGTTACGCTCTTTCTTCTCGCAGTTCCCCGATAAACCCGGTGGTAGGGGTTCTTTGACCCCTCGTCAGAGGGGGGGTACTGTTAGGGTCTCCTGCTCTGTGCTGCCACGTCGTCATGGCAACCGGGAGACAAGTGCTAGCGGAGTAACCTGAGCATAGCTGATACTCCGGTACGGGTCTTTTGCTGTGCAGTGGTTACAGGCTCTGTGCACGGCAGGGGATCCGGTGCTGGTTTTTGTGCTCACAGTCTGTGAGGTCTGAGTTGGGCGTGGACAGCACCTGCTATATAAACCCTCTTCTCAGGTTAGGCAGATGCTGCTGAATCTTTGTTGGTTAGTCAGTTCCTGAAAGCTAGCTAGTACTGTGTAAACTTTGTATTTGTTTGTTGCTTACTGCAAATAGGCCTTGGGATTAGGTATTACACTCTGCCAATCCAGACCTAGCAGTAAGACTGGAGTCAGTCGTTTAACCTGCTGGGGTTCTTTTGCTACTCTGTGAACCTAGCAAGTTTGCGGCTGTATTCTCAGACTTGCCTGCCAAAATCCTTTCTCACTGTGCAAGGTGTTCAGGTGTCAGTTTAGTGGCAGTAAGCTGAACCAGTGCACTGCAAGTGAGGACTAGGATTGTGGAGACTCTCCTTGTGTCTATTATTCCATCTCTGACCAAGGAGTTTACTGCCACACCCGTTGGTAACCCTTTAGGGTTTTGCTGTTGCCCTTAGCAACAGCATTTCGGGTTCTCTACGTATTAAATCACTACATCTCGCTTCTTTCCATCTGAGCATTCCTAATACTAGGGAGACACCCAGTTTCTTAGCCTTTGGGCTTCTCTGTTCACTTTGTGTTTATTTTGTTACCCTATCACCTTCTGTATATGTAATGTCATATTCCCCAGTCTGTCTGTGAGTTCATTTGTTTTGCATCCCTCACCGTTCAGACACCAGTACATTCCTGCTGGCAATGGTGTGCATAACACAATGTTCAGAAAATGATAGGAATATGTAGATCATGAAAATTTTATATGTCACTGTCACGATTTGTTTGTGTCTCCTTCATTTACCCAGCAGAACCTCATTCGAATCCAAACATCAGTGTACAAAGACGTAGATACATGTATGTGTGAAATGTTCGTCGTAAATCAGACATTATAGGCCAAACCACTGTCCCAGCATACTCTATAGGTTGAATGTTGTCCCACACCCAACCAGTGGTCCTGTGACCGCCGAGTGCATATAGAGGATGTTTCGTTCTCCTCCCTGTCTTCCCCAAATATAGTCAAGTGTCTGATTTGCAAAATGAATACATGCTTGTGTCTAGGTCACCGATTATTGTATGAAATTTTTCTTTTCTTATGTTAATAATTGATGGCAGTTATTGTTTGCTGCCAAAGGGTGGACTGTCGAAGTAAAAAATATTACATAAAAAGAACATACAAAATACACACATTATGAGTCGCTATACTTGCAAATACGCGCAGCGAGCACAGCAATATATGGTAACACACGCATTTACAAGGACATGCCACAGAGATGGATTTGACACTGATTTCATGCAGTACATAATTATAATAATATCAAGCGCCAGACATCATGATGATTTAAAATTATATAATGAAGTAATGTCATGTATGTGTATTATTTGAACGAAACCAGATACACTGGTCATATTTGGTATTAAAGCAAGCAGATTAATGTGTAGATTCATTTGATACTTGTTATTAAGTTGTAGGACATTGCAACAAATAGTTATGATTAAATGTATGAAAGCTAAAAATCACTCTTATTAGTACAATGGACAGGAAACTCAGGCCAGCCCCTTTGGATGTCTTCAAAGCTGAACCTGTTGAGCATATACAAATAGACTAGTGACTCATCATGAATGAGAAAGTCCCCTCCCCCAAAAACTAGATAACACATTGCTGATCATTGCTTCTACACCAGTTCCTGCATGATTTTACAGAGAGAGAGAGAGTGATATGGAGAGACAAATTTATATAACTTAAGGATAATGGTATTGTATGCTGGCCTGTAACTGTAACTGTATGTTTTAACTGCTTACTGTGTGAGTTGTAACCATGTAACTATAGGTATACTGTACATTGTAATATATTGAATCCATATCCTTTTAATAACAAATATATACATCAATGAGCTTTGGAACTCAGATAATGTGTGGGTGTATTGCTTTCTCTTATGGGATGCAGTGTTTTGCGATGTACAGCGCACATTCATGGCAAATGGTAATAAGATGTGCAGGCGTCTACAATATATATTAGAGCAGGCATTTTAAATATTTGTAAGGAAACAATTTGGCATTCACAAAATGAATTACAAATTCCACGAGGAAGACCTTTACCAGCAATTACCTCTAAAAAGCACAAAGGGACCTGTAATGGTGGATTCCAGTGGGGAGGAATTAATACTGTGTTAAGAAGAGGATGTACACACTGATGGGGGTGAGGAATCGGAGGATGATGACAGCATCATGCCTATCTAAAGTACTAAAGCCAGTTTGTGCACTGCCCATTGTCAGCTTGTTTTGTGGGGGTCCAAACAAACCAATCATTTCAGCCACGGTCCCTGTCACTGAAATGATTGGTTTGTTAAACTGTGCATGTCCTGTTTAATATACAACATAAAGGTGGGTGGAAGGACCCAAGCACAATTCCATCTTGCACCTCTTTTCTTTGCATTATGTGCTCTTTTGGGCATTTTTTGGGCATAGTTTATAAAACTGCATCCTGTCTGCCACTGCAGTGCCACTCCTAGATGTGCCAGGTGTTTGTGCCGCACACTTCTGTCGCATATCTTAGTCATCCAGCGACCTTGGTGCAACCTTTTGGCCTAAACTGGATGAAAACAATATTGTGAGGTGGTCAAAATAGACTGGAAATGAGCAGAAATTAATGTTATTGAGGTTAATACTACTGCAAGAACAAAAACACCCCCAAATTCTTTTATTTTAGCTGTTTTTGTTTGTTTTTTTTAAAAATACAGATCCAAAACCCGCGAGGGCGGTTTTGACAAAACCAATACAGATTCAAAACACGGAGAAGATCCGGATCCAAAACAAAAAACCCGAAAAATGGCGCGGCGAGTAACTTATGGTGATTTCATATTACTGCTAACTATTGACCACTTTATTCATAGCTAGTGTTATTTTAAAGGTGTCGTACTTCCCGCACCATCACTGCGTGTTATATTACGGATGTATTTATCACCATGTGATGCCAGGGTTCCCAGTGGCCATCCCTACTGTATGTCCTATTGGGGGAGATTTATCAAAGCTTGGAGAGTGATAAGAGGAGATCTATCAAGTCTATTAGAGAGATAAAGTACCAACCAATCATCTCCTTTCATTATACAGGCTGTTTTTGAAAAATGACAGTTGGGAGCTGATTGGTTAGTACTTTATTTCACTAAGCTTTGATAAATGCCCTTCATAACATGTAAAGAGATGAAGTATCAGCCAATCAGCTCCTAACTTCCATGTTACAGGCTGTGTTTGAAAAGTGACAGGAGCAGGTTGGTTGGTACTTTATCTCCATCCACTTTATTCTCTATCCCTATGGCTACATCCATTTTAAATAAGGTTTCTCATGGCCACTTACAGTATATGTGTATACAGTATACTAACTTTGGGGTTCAAAGTTAGTACAGGTTGAGTATCCCATATCCATATATTCCGAAATACGGAATATTCCGAAATACGGACTTTTTTGAGTGAGAGTGAAATAGTGAAACCTTTGTTTTCTGATGTCTCAATGTACACAAACTTTGTTTAATACACAAAGTTATTAAAAATATTGTATTATAAGACCTTCAGGCTGTGTGTATAAGGTGTATATGAAACATAAATGAATTGTGTGAATGTAGACACACTTTGTTTAATGCACAAAGTTATAAAAAATGTTGGCTAAAATGACCTTCAGGCTGTGTGTATAAGGTGTATATGTAACATAAATGCATTCTGTGCTTAGATTTAGGTCCCATCATCATAATATCTCATTATGGTATGCAATTATTCCATACTACGGAAAAATCCCATATCCAAAGTACCTCTGGTCCCAAGCATTTTGGATAAGGGAGACTCAACCTGTATACTGTTTTGATGTAAGTCATTTTCATGACACGCCTCTCAGATGTAGCAGTACACGTCCGCTCTTATAGGTGTTAATTTCACAATATCCCTGAAAGGCAAGTATGTTCTAATTGTCACTTTACAGGCTGTGTTTCTTGCACGCCAAGCTTTGATAAATCTCCTTGATAGTTATAAAGAAAGACAATGATTTATTTAAGAGGTATGTAATGGAGCATCCCACAAATATATCCAATTGGCTGCTCTTCCTCCTCTGAAGTCTACACCCAAAGGGCATGTACAGGCTTAGAGAAAGCACTGCAATCAAATAAATTAAATCTGTTTTTCTCTTCGGGTGTCAAAATTACCCAGAGCTGGCACTCGCTCCCGTTCTGAGTCCCTGGGATAAGGCAGGATATAGGGTACACTGAGGTGTTTCATAGTTCTTCTCCCCAGTCCTCACAGATACTTCTACAACATGGCTGCAAGGAAGCTGATCGTGGTCTTTGGAGCTACAGGTGAGTGATGTACAGGCTGCAGGCCCTCCTGACGCCAGACAGTGATACAATTACTTCACTTGAATAGCGCATGCATTGTCCCATGACATTTTCCCTAAATCTCAGCACAATCCCAACTTTCGACGGATTGGCTCTAGAAATTTCTGATCTTATAGAAGTCCCTAATTTTACTACAGACCAGTGACCAAGAACTCTGTAATAACTTGGGCTTGTTTTCTCGCCGATGGACCGACTATAGAATAATAACGTCTTATACTGTATTAAAGTTTATGAGTGAGCCGTGTCATATTACTGCATCCTGCTCATGGCTACTTTCTTCACCAAGCTCCTGTATATTTCACTACTAACAAATACTTAGCAGGATTGCAGCAATGGAATGGATGCATATCCACAATGGACTTAATTCAGATCTGATCGCTAGGCCGCGTTTTCGTGCAGCCTGCGATCAGGTCTGAACTGCGCATGTGAATGTACCGCAATGCACAGGCACGTCGGTCTGCAGCTACAGGGAACGCCGGCCAGCGTCAGGATGTGCAAAAAAGCAATCGCACGGGCGATCACAAGGTGACTGACAGGAAAAGTGCATTTGTGGGTGGCAACTGACCATTTTCAGGGAGTGGTTGGAAAAGCGCAGGCGTGCCTAAGCTTTTGCAGGGCGGGTGTCTGACGTCAATTCCGGTCCTGGACAGGCTGATGTGATCGCAACGGCTGAGTAAGTCCTGGGCTGCGCAGAGACTGCACAAGATCTGTGTGTACAGCTCTGCTACGCATGCGATCGCACACTTGCACAGCTAAAACACACTCCCCGTGTAGGCGGCGACTATCTGATCGCAGCAGTGCAAAAATCGCTTGCTAGCAATCAGGTCTGAATTAGGCCCAATATCTCTAAAGTATGATATTATGAGATGTTAGGTCCGCACTACTGTTATAACTAGGGATGAGCGGGTTCGGTTCCCCGGGAACTGAATTTCCCTGAACATTGCGTTTCAAAGCAGGATCCGAGTTCGGCTCTGGACTTCCCACCTTACTCGGATCCCAAAGCGAGACCGAACATCATCTTCCCACAGTCGGATTCTCCAGGGTATTGGATTCTATATAAGTCTCGTGCATCTGCGCCATCTTGACTCCAGCTGTGGAGAGAGTCCTGGATGGACATGTCTGTCTCAGTACTGTGTCTGGCATGGTGTTGGGCAGGTGCTCTGGGGCAGATGTATTAAGCCTGGAGAAGTGATAAAGCAGTGATAAGTGCAAGGTGATAATGCACCAGACAATCAGCTTGTAACTGTCAATTTACATATTGGAGCTGATTGGCTGGTGCGTTATCACCTTGCACTTATCACTGCTTTATCCCTTCTCCAGGCTTAATACTTCTGCCCCTCTCTGTCTGCTGTATCTGAAAAAGGGGTGCTCTCTCTGCTGTATCTGAAAAAGGGGTGCTCTCTCTGCTGTATCTGAAAGGGGTGCTCTCTCTGTCTACTGTATCTGAAAAAGGGGTGCTCTCTCTGTCTGCTGTATCTGAAAGGGGTGATCTCTCTGCTGTATCTGAGAGGGGTGCTCTCTCTGCTGTATCTGAAAGGGGTGCTCTCTCTGTCTACTGTATCTGAAAAAGGGGTGCTCTCTCTGCTGTATCTGAAAAAGGGGTGCTCTCTCTGCTGTATCTGAAAGGGGCGCTCTCTCTGTCTACTGTATCTGAAAAAGGGGTGCTCTCTCTGTCTGCTGTATCTGAAAGGGGTGATCTCTCTGCTGTATCTGAAAAAGAGGTGCTCTCTCTGCTGTATCTGAAAAAGGGGTGCTCTCTCTGCTGTATCTGAAAGGGGTGCTCTCTCTGTCTGCTGTATCTGAAAAAGGGGTGCTCTCTGTCTGCTGTATCTGAAAAAGGGGTGCTCTCTCTGCTGTATCTGAAAAAGGGGTGCTCTATCTGCTGTATCAGAAAGGGGTGCCCTCTCTGTCTGCTGTATCTGAAAAAGGGGTGCTCTCTCTGTCTGCTGTATCTGAAAAAGGGGTGCTTTCTCTGCTGTATCTGAAAAAGGGGTGCTCTCTCTGCTGTATCTGAAAGGGGTGCTCTCTCTGCTGTATCTGAAAGTGGTGCTCTCTCTGTCTGCTGTATCTGAAAAAGGGGTGCTCTCTCTGTCTGCTGTATCTGAAAAAGGGGTGCTCTCTCTGCTGTATCTGAAAAAGGGGTGCTCTCTGTCTGCTGTATCTGAAAAAGGGGTGCTCTCTGTCTGCTGTAAATGAAAGGGGTGCTCTCTCTGCTGTATCTGAAAAAGGGGCGATCTCTCTGTCTGCTGTATCTGAAAGGGGTGCTCTCTCTGTCTGCTGTATCTGAAAGGGGTGCTCTCTCTGTCTGCTGTATCTGAAAAAGGGGTGCTCTCTCTGTCTGCTGTATCTGAAAAAGGGGTGCTCTCTCTGCTGTATCTGAAAAAGGGGTGCTCTCTCTGCTGTATCTGAAAAAGGGGTGCTCTCTCTGTCTACTGTATCTGAAAAAGGGGTGCTCTCTCTGTCTGCTGTATCTGAAAAAGGGGTGCTCTCTCTGCTGTACCTGAAAGGGGCGCTCTCTCTGTCTGCTGTATCTGAAAAAGGGGTGCTCTTTGCTGTATCTGAAAAAGGGGTGCTCTGTCTGCTGTATCTGAAAAGGGTGCTCTGTCCGTTCATCCAGGGCCTCTGCGCCAGTGTAAAATTAAAATAATAAAAGCTAAAAACAAAAAGCCTAAAATTCGAATTATAATATATATATATATATATATATATATATATATAATTATTTTTTATTTTTTCTGTGCTGTACCCCAGTGTACTATACAATTTTTATTTTACTAAGTACTGTGACATTTCCAGTCAGACCACAGTATATTATTTCATACTCACAAACGTAATGTGCAATGCTGTCGGTGAAGTCAACCGCAGTGTGTAATTATTATACAGATTTCTGACTCATTTGTGCGACCCTGTAACCGCAGGTGTGTGATATAAAAAACTTTTACATATTTCTGACTCATTTGTGCAATGCTCTTGGTGCAGTCAACCACAGTGTGTAATTATTATAAATATTTCTGACTCATTTGTGCGACCCTGTAACCACCGGTGTGTGATATAAAAGGGAGAATTCAAATGTTTGAAAAGTCAGTTGGGTGACTGTTTTTCCTATCTAACAGACAGGCAAAAACAGACACCCAACCAACTTTTTAAACAATTGAATATCCCCTAAAAAATACTTCAACATATTTCTGACTCATTTGTGCAATGCTGTTGGTGCAGTCAACCACAGTGTGTAATTATTATACATATTTCTGACTCATTTGTGCAACGCTGTCGGTGAAGTCAACTGCAGTGTTTAATTATTATATATATTTCTGACTCATTTGTACAACCATGTAACCACCGGTGTGTGATATAAAAAATACTTCTACATATTTCTGACTCATTTGGGTGACACTAACCACCGGTGTGTGATATAAAAAATACTTCTACATTTTTCTGGCTCATTTGTTTGATGCTGTTAGTGCAATCAACCGCAATGTGTAATTATTATATATAAATTTCTGACTCATTTGGGTGACACTAACCGCTGGTGTAATATTTAAAAAATACTTCTACATATTTCTGACTCATTTTGGTGACACTAACCACCGGTGTGTCATATAAAAAATACTTCTACATTTTTCTGACTCATTTGTTCGATGCTGTCAGTGCAGTCAAATGCATTGTGTAATTATTATATATATATTTCTGACTAATTTGGGCGACACTAACCGCTGGTGTGATATTTAAAAAATACTTCTACATATTTCTGACTCATTTGGGTGACACTAACCGCCGGTGTGTGATATAAAAAATACTTCTACATTTTTCTGACTCATTTGTTCGATGCTGTCAGTGCAGTCAACCGCATTGTGTAATTATTATATATATATATTTCTGACTCATTTGGGCGACACTAACCGCTGGTGTGATATTTAAAAAATACTTCTACATATTTCTGACTCATTTGTGCAATGCTGTCGGTGCAGTCAACCACAGTGTGTTATTATTATATATATTTCTGACTCATTTGTGCGACACTGTAACCGCTGGTGTGTGATATAAAAAATAATAATGCATATTTCTGAACATCACTCAGGAAAGACTTTTGACATCTGGTCTGGACTAAAGGAGCTGACTATAATTAATGGCATGTCTACTGTCACTGCATATGATGCTGTCACCATTGAAAGAATGGTTGATGACTATTTCAGTGATAGCATCCAAGTAGGCATGTCAGACAGTCCATTTCAATACTGGCAGGAAAAAGAGGCAATTTGGAGGCCCTTGCACAAACTGACTTTGGTTTACTTAAGTTGCCCCCCCTCCAGTGTGTACTCCGAAAGAGTTTCTAGCCCAACCGGGAACCTTGCGATCGGCGTAGGAGGTTACTTCATCAAAATGTGGAGAAGATGATGTTCATCAAAATGAATTACAAATTCCGTGAGGAAGACCTTTACCAGCAATTACCTCCACAAAGTACATACGCCCTGTAATGGTGGATTCCAGCGGGGAGGGATTAATAGTGTGTGAAGAAGAGGATATACACACTGATGGGGGTGAGGAATCGGAGGATGATGACATCATGCCTATCTAAAGTACTAAAGCCAGTTTGTGCAGTGCCCATTGCCAGCTTGTTTTGTGGGGGTCCAAACAAACCAATAATTTCAGCCACAAGTGACAGTCCCTGTCGCTGAAATGATTGGCTTGTTACACTTTGCATGTCCTGTTTATACAACATAAGGGTGGGCGGGAGGGCCCAAGGACAATTCCATCTTGCACCTCTTTTCTTTGTATTATGTGCTCTTTGGAGCATTTTTTGGGCATAGTTTATAAAACTGCATCCTGTCTGACACTGCAGTGCCACTCCTAGACGAGCCAGGTGTTTGTGCCGCCCACTTCAGTTGCTTATTTTAGTCATGCAGCGACCTCGGTGCAACCTTTTGGCCTAAACTAGATGAAAACAATATTGTGAGCTGTGAGGTGGTCAGAATAGACTGGAAATGAGTGTTATTGAGGTTAATAATACTGTAGGAACAGAAACACACCCAAATTCTGTGATTTTAGCTCTTTTTATGATTTAAGAAAAAAAATACAGATCCAAAACCAAAACCCGCAAGGGCAGTTTTGGCAAAACCAATCCAGATCCAAAACACAAAGGAGATCCAAAACCAAAACACAAAACCTAAACACCCCTAAAATTATAACCAATAGTTCAGGAACTGAGTGAACACTCCTCCTGAGTAACTACTGACCGCTTTTATTCATAGCTAGTGTTATTTTAAAGGTGTCGTACTTCCAGCACCATCACTGCGTGTTATATTCCGGATGTATTTATCACCATGTGATGCCAGGGTTCCCAATGGCCATCCCTACTGTATGTCCTATTGGGGGAGATTTATCAAAGCTTGGAGAGTGATAAGAGGAGATCTATCAAGTCTATTAGAGAGATAAAGTACCAACCAATCATCTCCTTTCATTATACAGGCTGTTTTTGAAAAATGACAGTTGGGAGCTGATTGGTTAGTACTTTATTTCACTGTAAGCTTTGATAAATGCCCTTCATAACGTGTAAAGAGATGAAGTATCAGCCAATCAGCTCCTAACTTCCATGTTATAGGCTGTGTTTGAAAAGTGACAGGAGCAGGTTGGTTGGTACTTTATCTCCATCCACTTTATTCTCTATCCCTATGGCTACATCCTTTTTAAATAAGGTTTCTCATGGCCACCTACAGTATATGTGTATACAGTATACTAACTTTGGGGCTCAAAGTTAGTATACTGTTTTGATGTAAGTCATTTTCATGACACGCCTCTCAGATGTAGCAGTACACGTCCGCTCTTATAGGTGTTAATTTAACAATCTCCCTGAAAGGCAAGTATGTTCTAATTGTCACTTTACAGGCTGTGTTTCTTGCACGCCAAGCTTTGATAAATCTCCCTGATAGGTATAAAGAAAGACAATGATTTATTTAAGAGGTATGTAATGGAGCATCCCACAAATATATCCAATTGGCTGCTCTTCCCTCCTCTCAAGTCTACACCCAAAGGGCATGTACAGGCTTAGAGAAAGCACTGCAATCAAATAAATTAAATCTGTTTTTCTCTTCGGGTGTCAAAATTACCCAGAGCTGGCACTCGCTCCCGTTCTGAGTCCCTGGGATAAGGCAGGATATAGGGTACACTGAGGCGTTTCATAGTACTTCTCCCCAGTCCTCACAGATACTTCTACAACATGGCTGCAAGGAAGCTGATCGTGGTCTTTGGAGCTACAGGTGAGTGATGTACAGGCTGCAGGCTCTCCTGACGCCAGACAGTGATAACATTACTTCACTTGAATAGCGCATGCATTGTCCCATGACCTTTCCCTAAATCTCAGCACAATCCCAACTTTCAACGGATTGGCTCTAGAAATTTCTGATCTTATAGAAGTCCCTAATTTTACTACTGACCAGTGACCAAGAACTCTGTAATAACTTGGGCTTGTTCTTTCGCTGACAGACCGACTATAGAATAATAAGCTGCACTCAGGGTTTGTACAGGGAGTGTAGACCAGTTATCGGGGCCGGTGCAAGGTCTCTCTGCACTCTAGGCAAAGCTTCAGCCTAGTGCCCCCCAACCTGCAAACTTTACCCACCTCCCAGAGTGGAGGTGCAGGTGGTCACTAGGTGGGCTGGGGTAAATTGCATCATTATACATATACAGGTTGAGTCTCCCTTATCCAAAATGCTTGGGACCAGAGGTATTTTGGATATGGGATTTTTCCGTATTTTGGAATAATTGCATACCATTATGAGATATCATGGTGATGGGACCCAAGTCTAAGCACAGAATGCATTTATGTCACATATACACCTTATACACACAGCCTGAAGGTCATTTTAGCCAATATTTTTTATAACTTTGTGCATTAAACAAAGTGTGTCTACATTCACACAATTCATTTATGTTTCATATACACCTTATATACACAGCCTGAAGGTCATTTAATACAATACTTTTAATAACTTTGTGTATTAAACAAAGTTTGTGTACATTGAGCCATCAGAAAACAAAGGTTTCACTATCTCACTCTCACTCAAAAAAGTCTGTATTTCGGAATATTCCGTATCTCGGAATATTTGGATATGGGATACTCAACCTGTAAAGAGAATTAGGGACAACACTCAAGGTGAAAAAATATATTGTAATCAAAGTCACAAAACGTTGTGACTTTGTTCACAATATACTTTCACTTTAAAAGTCCTTGAGTGCAATCTACTCTTTCTGCCTATGTATACACTTACACTATACTTATGTTAGCTGGCAAATTAGGAATCGAATGGGACACTGAGGCCAATTTCACTTTTCTGCTGAGTGCTGGGTTAATATATATATATTTATATATATATATACACACAGTCTGGAAGGGATATTTAATTGTATGTTTATACGGATGGTCTTCAGTTTGCCGGTTGTCGGGATCCCGGCGCACAGTATAATGGCGCCAGAATCCCGACAGCCGGCATACTGACACCTTTTCTTCCTCTTGGGGTCCGTAACCCCCCTGGAGGGAGAATAGATAGCGTGGCATGACATGCCTGCAAGGGGCTCATTTGCGCTCGCCCAGCTGTCGGTATGCCGGCGGTCCGGATTCCGGCGCCGGTATGCTGGCCGCCGGGAGCCCAGCCGCCGGCATACCCTACTACACCCTGTTTATACATATTTATATATGTTTCTGTGTCTTCTGTATTGTGTTGTTTAGAAGTGCAACCCCCCCCCCCCCCCCCCATTGGGCTGTAAGAACTGTACCGTCTGTGGTCCTACAGATGGGATCCTACATGTAGTCAGGTGCTGCTTGCTGCTGGAGAACCGGGATCCGGAGGAGGTGCATCAGAACTGTGGTGGAGCCCTTCAGGAGCCGTAGTGTTAAACCATGTCGCAAATAAGGTAGTCCAATCCAATCATGTGGTTCCAATGCACAAAGAGCACTTTATTCCATGATATAAAGGATAAGTACCGCCAATACAATACGCAAGTGCACAGACAGTGCTGTCCCAGGCTTCTATACAGAGCCTTCAGGGCCAGAGTTCACAGTGTTATACAGTTCCACATGAACAAGACTATAACATCACAACTGTAAATGAGCTATACAATAGAAGTTGACATTCATAGATTGAAGGGTCAGGACATCCCAAGTACTCGACATCACATAGGTCACTTCTTCTGGTCTTAAGGTAGAGAGGGTGGTCTGCTGCTTCCCTGCTAAACCAAACCCAATATCGCCCCTACCGAAATCTGCAACCTCAGCTGGCTCCCCTACTCCATCTGCCTTGCGCGTCGCTTCTTCCCACCCTGCTACATATATCCCCGTACCAACTGTGACAATATACAAAATGCATAGCGTCGTCTGTGGAATGCAGCCTCCCCCTCTGCCATACTGTGCAATGCTATAATGACTCACTCTTTGTCATATGTTCTTCCAGATGATCTATACTATGTGGGTGAAAGACATATAAGTGGTTAACTCCAAAGGAATACGTTTGCTGGGTGGAGTAGTCCCTGAGTTGATATCTGCGTCACACAACAAAATGATGTACAGGTCTGCCGGGTGGTATTCATGTGACCGCCGGTCAGCTGACCGACAGTCACATGACCTCCTCCACCAGCCCGACGGGTCACTGTCCCGATGGTCGGCATGCCGACCAACAGGGACTATTTCCACTCGTGGGTGTCCACGACACCCATAGAGTGGGAATAGAACCCGTGGCGACCAAAGGTCGCCACCGAGCCCGAAGCGTGGCGAGCGCAGCGAGCCCGCAAGGGGCTTGCTGCACTTGCCCCTCCCCGCCGGGATCCCGGCGTCGGTAAGCTGACCGGCGGTCAGGAGACCGCCGGTCAGCCGTACTACACCCAGGTCTGCCACACCTCCATTTGTACATATACAATGTGAACACATAGTCCAAAGAAGTTTGCTGCCTGGAGGTGAATATGTACCAATAAAATGTAATTAAAATTAATTAAAATCTAACTCTCTCTGCACATGTTACACCTGGCGCACTTGCAGTGCACATGGGCCCTCATTCCGAGTACTTCGCTCGCTAGCTGCTTTTAGCAGCATTGCACACGCTAGGCCGCCACCCTCTGGGAGTGTATCTTAGCTTAGCAGAATTGTGAACGAAAGATTAGCAGAACTGCTACTAAATAATTCCTTGCAGTTTCTGAGTAGCTCCCAGTGGCGTACCCAGGGGGGGTTTCCGAGCACCCAGAAACCCCCCTCCACTAAAAAAAAAAAAAAAAAACTTTTTTTTTCTTTTTTTTTTTTTTTTAGCTGCATGAGTATTATTAATGACTGTCTAGTGTCCTCTGCAGCCTGCTGTCTTCCTGGTGGCACTTGTAAGTGCAATAAAAGTTTACTTTATTTTAATGATAGTACATATATATCCATGTCAGGGCCGAAACTAGGATTTCTGTCACCCGGGGCAAGGTAGTCATTTGACACCCCCCCCCCCCCCCCGCAAAAAAATAAATAAAATTATTTTACAATAAATAAATAAAAATAATAAAATAAAAAATAAATAAATAAATAAATGAATAAAAATATTATATATATATATATATATATATATATCTCTCTTTCAGAACTTTTTAACCTGAAAAACTGCCTTTTCTAACATAAACTTCATATCCAGGAAAAAGTGTCCCCATTTTACACATTGCGGCAGGAAAAAGTGTCCCCATTTTACACATTGCGGCAGGAAAAAGTGTCCCCATTTTACACATTGCGGCAGGCACGTGTCCCCATTTTACACAGTAAGCTGGCAAGTGTCCCCATTTTACACAGTACGCTGGCAAGTGTCCCCATTTTACACATTGCGGCAGGCACAGGTCCCCATTTTACACAGTACGCAGGCACAGGTCCCCATTTTACACAGTACGCTGGCAAGTGTCCCCATTTTACACAGTACGCTGGCACAGGTCCCCATTTTACACAGTACGCTGGCACAGGTCCCCATTTTACACAGTACGCTGGCACAGGTCCCCATTTTACACAGTACGCTGGCACAGGTCCCCATTTTACACAGTACGCTGGCACAGGTCCCCATTTTACACATTACGCTGGCACAGGTCCCCATTTTACACAGTACGCAGGCACAGGTCCCCATTTTACACAGTACGCTGGCACAGGTCCCCATTTTACACAGTACGCTGGCACAGGCCCCCATTTTACACAGTACGCAGGCACAGGTCCCCATTTTACACAGTACGCAGGCACAGGTCCCCATTTTACACAGTACGCTGGCACAGGTCCCCATTTTACACAGTACGCTGGCACAGGTCCCCATTTTACACAGTACGCTGGCACAGGTCCCCATTTTACACAGTACGCAGGCACAGGTCCCCATTTTACACAGTACGCTGGCACAGGTCCCCATTTTACACAGTACGCTGGCACAGGTCCCCATTTTACACAGTACGCTGGCACAGGTCCCCATTTTACACAGTACGCTGGCACAGGTCCCCATTTTACACAGTACGCAGGCACAGGTCCCCATTTTACACAGTACGCTGGCAAGTGTCCCCATTTTACACAGTACGCTGGCACAGGTCCCCATTTTACACAGTACGCTGGCACAGGTCCCCATTTTACACAGTACGCTGGCACAGGTCCCCATTTTACACAGTACGCTGGCACAGGTCCCCATTTTACACATTACGCTGGCACAGGTCCCCATTTTACACAGTACGCAGGCACAGGTCCCCATTTTACACAGTACGCTGGCACAGGTCCCCATTTTACACAGTACGCTGGCAGAGGTCCCCATTTTACACAGTACGCTGGCACAGGTCCCCATTTTACACAGTACGCTGGCACAGGTCCCCATTTTACACAGTACGCTGGCACAGGTCCCCATTTTACACATTACGCTGGCACAGGTCCCCATTTTACACAGTACGCAGGCACAGGTCCCCATTTTACACAGTACGCTGGCACAGGTCCCCATTTTACACAGTACGCTGGCACAGGTCCCCATTTTACACAGTACGCTGGCAAGTGTCCCCATTTTACACAGTACGCTGGCACAGGTCCCCATTTTACACAGTACGCAGGCACAGGTCCCCATTTTAAACATTACGGCAGGTGGTGGGGAGAGGGAGGGAGAGAGAGAGAGAGAGAGGAAGGGAGAGGGGCTGACTTACATTTGAAGCGGTTCTCGCCGCTCTTCAGCCGCCTCTCCCTCCTCGTCTGCGCGGCTCCGGGCTCCCCCTTCAGTTCTCCCTCCTCCGGCGGGGTTTCGTTGAATGACGCGTTTGCGCCGTGACGTCACGACGCAATCGCGTCATTCCGCGAAACCCCGCCCCCCGAGCTGGGCACTCGGGAGAAGGGGGTTTAAAAGTGCCGCGGCGGTGTTTGGGGGTCTCGGCGCCCCCTCCAATCCGGCGCCCAGGTCGCCTGCCCCCCTAGCCCCCCCCTAGTTTCGGCCCTGTCCATGTGCATACATATATACATATGTATATACATACATACATACATATAAACACACACACGCATATGATATATATATATATATATATACAGTACATGTGTATATATATATGTGTACTGTATGTGTGTGTACATATATATATATATATATATATATATATATATATAGCGACCAGTGGTGTTTAAGAGAGATGCAGTAAAAATAGTTGGATAAAAATATCTAATATAATATTTGTGTTAAAAGAATAATCAGAAAGGGTAGAACTATATAAAATTTATTGAGTACAATTTTAAAACATAAAAATTGAATTAAGATAAATTTGAGCAGAAAAAAACTTTTTTAAAAATTGGGATAAAAACAATATACACAATACAATATAATACCAGTTTAAAAGATATAAAGATTTTGCTTAACTTGGTATGAGGTCACTGCCAGGTTGTACAACGCATTTCATCATTCAGACTTCATCATTCACCCCTTGATGAAGTCTGAACAAATCGCAGCATAGCGAAAATCGGCAACGAGCGAACAACTCGGAATGACCTCCATGGTTTTGCCCAGCTGCTAACAAATTTGCTGCTACGATCAGGTCTGAATTATCCCCATTATGAGTTTTATGGAATGCCCATTTGAGCTGTAAGATCTCGTCCATTTTATGGTCTATAATTATGAAATAATAATCTCAGTATGATTGGTGATGTAGGTACATTTAATGCCATACTGGGTTGCTAATGTCACACAATCTCCACCTGTGACTGTAGTGAACTCTTTTTTATAGTTGATATGATCTGTATATCTACATGTGTCATCATACATCTCGGGGATATAATCGAATAGCTTTGCCAAACTTGAATATAATTAAATTTTATTGCTACATATTCACCTCCAGGCAGCAAACTTCTTTGTACTATGTGTTCACATTGTATATGTACAAATGGAGGTGGGGCAGACCTGTATATATACATAATTTTGTCTTGTGACGCAGATATAAACTCAGGGACTACTCCACCCAGCAAACATATTCCTTTGGAGTTAACCACTTATATGCCGTTCACCCACATAGTATAGATCATCTGGAAGAACATATGACAAAGCATGAGTCATTATAGCATTGCACAGTATGGTAGTAACATTACCCACACCTAGGGGTAAATTTACTAAGATGGGAGTTCTATTTAAGATGGGATGTTGCCCATAGCAACCAATAAGATTCTCCTTCTCTTTTATCTAGCATCTTCTAGAAGATAATACCTGGAATCTGATTGGTTGCTATGGGCAACATCCCATCTTAAATAGAACTCCCACCTTAGTAAATTTACCCCCTAGTATTTACATTTGTTCCAAGCAAATTTCAGCCTGAATAATATTTGCACAATCGCTTACAGGAACTTTCCCAACTACTACTTTTAGTCTGTTTACATGGTCCCCTATCTGATGCCCTCACTCTTCTTAAGGGGGGTACACATGGCCGAGATGTGTGCTGAGCGATCTATCACAGAACACTCAGTACACAACTCTCCCCCCGCTCAGCACTCAGCGCGATGTGTGCTGAGCGGGGGGGTTCTAGTACCGGCAATAGCGTCACGCATCGCTATCGCCATGGGGCATACACACGGAGAGATCCGTGCTTCATTTCTATGGCACATTGTAGGGCTGCCAATACACATTATGCCACACAGTAACCCCAATTCACATTATGACATACAGTGTCTCCACCTCATATTGTGCCTCATCACAGTGCCCCAGTTCATATTATATAACATTATAATACCCTCCATTTAATTTTATACTATATTACAATGAGCAGGTCCAGGGGCATACCTAGATATATTACAGGCCCCAAGGCAAAATTTTATAAGGGACCCTATGCATCACCCAATGGTGAGCAATGTATATAACACATGTAACTGTGACAGGGAAAGTGGCCCCTCTCAGCTCTGGGCCCCATAGCAGCTCTGCATTGCCTGCACCTATGGTAGCTACACCCCTGTATATAACACATGTAACTGTGACAGGGAAGGTGGCCCCTCTCAGCTCTGGGCCCCATAGCAGCTGCACTTGTGAGAGGGTGGTGATGGCCTGCGAGTGCGTGTGGTGGTGCCTGCTGCCGTGCAGGTGTAGACTCGGTACTCACCAGGCGCCGCTCTCTCTCACCTTCAGGTACCGGAACCTTCAACGGACCTGGAATTCTTCAGTCGGATCCGGACACGGCGATTCCCTCTTGGAGCTGACCGTCGACCGAGCTGAGGAGAGAATGGTCTACATTAAAGGGGGTATCGACCCTGCTTCCGGTGGAACAGGGGATACCCCAGGGGTGGCTGCGACCTTCACCGGCTGGGTGAATGGTCATCACCGGCACAAAGCCTCAGCTACCCAGCTTTCACACACTCGCGCTTTCGCACGTAGTGTGATGAAAGGGATTCTCACGTCCGTGAGCAATCCTAACTCCGGCGCTCGGGGACAAACAAGGGACAGACGTACACGGATGCTACTCACCGTCACAAGTCTTGCACTCCGATCTTCTCCACTTACAGGTCCCTGTAAGGAGGCAAAGAGAAACAGCCGTGCAGGGCCTAACTCTGACCTAGTGTCACACCCTATACTATCTACAACAGCAGAGCCCTCAAACTAGCTCTGTGGGTGTGGTGCAACACAACTAGGCACAACTTACACAACACATACACTTTGCCCTGCACGGTAACAACATATATCACACTATCGGAGTTACAACATAAAACGGTGCTGTCCCTTTATCTACCCGACTCAGAACACCCAGCAGTGGGGACCGCACAGCTCACCCACCTACCGTACTCTCAGGGTGGCCTGAGCCTAACGCCCAGTGTCACCTTTACTCACCTCGGGGAAAACACTGCTTCGATGGGCCTAGCGCCCCCTAACTGTCCACAGGCCGGAGGCCTGACTTTGCCCACGGGCCTAGCACCCGCCTACCTTGCTGCCCGTTGGGTGACCTGGGCCTTGTGCCCAAGGTCACCTTATCGTACCTATTTGGCCAAAATCCACTAGGGCCTAATGCCCTCTAATGCTCCCACAGGCCTAGTGCCTGACCGTGCCCCTCGGGCCTAATGCCCGCCTAACTGCGCCCACAGGCCGGTGGCCTGACTATACTTATGGGCCTAGTGCCCAACCTGCGCCCAGGCCTAGTGCCTGCCTATGTGCCCCCACGGGCCGAGAGGCCCGACCAAATGCCCACGGGCCGGGAGGGCCCGACTACATGCCCACAGGCCGGGAGGGCCTGACTGTGCCCACGGGCCTATTGCCCGAACACCCGGTGGTCTAGGGAGGGGCGGGTACAGGGGCGCCTGATAAGGGCCTACCTGACCCGCTGGGAGAGGCACCAGGGGGGAGCTTCGGCAGCCCTTTGCTTCCCACCCCTGGTGACCCCTACGGCGCTGTTCTTTAATCTTCGGCCGCTGGCCCGTCCTGGCCAGCGGCGCCGCCGTCGTCGCGCCGCGTCCAGCCGCCGCTGGACATCTTCTTCTCCGAGCCCGTCTTCTTTCTTCTTGCCGCCGGGATCTTCTTTCCTCTTCGCGCTCTTCTGCGCGCGCGCCCTCTTCGGCTCCCGCCCGGCGTCTCTTCTGCCTTCGCCGCTCTTCGGCGCGGCCTCCTGCTCCCCGTCCCGCCCGGCGTCTGACGTCAGACGCCGGGGGCGGGGCCTATGACGCGACGAGCGCCGATTGGCTCGCCGCGTCTCTCTACGATTGGCTGCCGCTCCGGGAGCCACGATTGGCTCCCGGAGGGCGCCAAGATTCAAACGCTGCGGGCGGCGCTTCTGATTGGCGGCCCGAGCGGCGCCAAGTTTAAAGCGCCGCCGCGCCGCTCCCCGCCGCCGCACACTCCGCGCTGGGGACAGACAAGCTGCCCCAGCGCGGCCCCCAGTTAGGGACAGCAGCATGGATGTGCCCACAGGGCACATCCTTACATTTCCCCCCCCTTTTTCCTTTGTAGTCCCTACAAAGTTCCTCACGGCGTCCATCGTCCGCGGGTCAGGGAATTCCAAGGTCCTTCCGGCGAGGGTGCATTCGGGGGCCCAGCCTGGACCAGCTGTGACCCCACATCCCTCCTCCTCCTGCTCCGGGTTCCTCTCACGTCCTGACCTCCATCGGCGGATCCTCTGGGGGAGTGGCATCTCCTCACGGTCGCTTGACGTTGGCCACCAAGGGGAATCTTCCTCCACGGGGACAACAGTCACCCACTCTTGGCCTCCGATATCGTCTGTGGCTTCGTCCCTGTCTTCCGGGTGTGGTATCGACCACCACCCAACAGCGGAATCCTCCGGGGCATCCGTTTCCTCCCGGGCAACAGCCACCACATGTCGAATTTCCTCGTGGGGCATCTCCAAAGGTCCTGTCTCTTCCTCTGGAACGGGTCCTCCCACGGCATCGCAGTCCTGTCCCCGTACGTCGGTCCATTTCGGCACTCCTGGCAGGTATTCTTGCTCCAGGACTATCTCCTCCTCTTTCCGGAGGGCATTCAACTGGGAGCATGACTCCACCCGATCCTGCCAGTCACTCTCGTCGGCGCTTCCGATGCCAGAGTCGTCCTCCATCTGTTCTGGGAGGGATTCGTCGGCGGACAGCTCACCGTAGTCAGAGTCCTCCTCTGATATCTGGACTGGGGTATTACTTTCCTCCTCAGCGTACTTCTTCGCTTCCGCTGGCACCTCTGCTTCCTCAGCGTACTCCTTCGCTTCCGCTGGCATCGTTACTTCCTCAGCGTACTCCTTCGCTTCCGCTGGCATCTCTTGGTACCCAGGACACTCCTGTTCCGCACATCCTGGTCGTGGACGGTTCCATCGCGGGGAGATTCCGGACGTCTCAGTCACTGGGTCTTCACGCTTTTCTTCGCAGCGTGGTCTCTTCACCTCCCAGTCGTCCACCTCCGCCTCATGCGGGAAAGGATTCTGCCTTACTGGGGTCACTTTCTTGGGACAAAGTAGGTCCGCTGCATCTTCCCAGGGGCACTCACTGGCCGCATGTCCTGGTCGTCGACACTTCCAACAAGGGAGGGCCACTGCCACCTTCTCCAAGACGGGTTCCTGGTCCACCTCCGTCACTGGGGAATCCTCACCCGTTGGTTCCGGCTCAGAGGAAATGGGCGCCTGCGAATTAACTTCAAGCAAGGCCTTCCGCTCCATTTCCCTGGTTTCCTCCTCCCATCTCTGGGCGCGACCATCCGCAATCATCCGGTCTTCATTCCACGGACAATCGGGAAGCGCATGTCCTCTCGCCTTGCAGAGCGCACACACAGGCTCTGCAGCCACCCGGTCCCAAAGCTGCTGACGAGACTCCGTCATCTGCTTCACCGTGGCCTCGTAGTCCGTCCTGTTTTCCGTCCATGGGCATTCCAGGAGCTGATGTCGGGGATCTCCACAGCTTTCACACCGGGAATCAACCTCGTCTTCGCTCGACTCTTCGTCCCAGGGACAACTGTTGTGCTCATGCCCGTAGTTTCCGCAGAGCAAACACCAGGACTCCTTCTTCGCTTGGCCCTTCTGACGTCTTCGGTCCGCTTCCTGGACCACCTTCTTTGGGGACGTCTCTCGCCAAGTACACACGCTGGCAAAGTGCCCTGTTTGCCGACATTTCTTGCAGGGCGTCACAGCGGCCTTCTTGCGCCCCTTCTCCCGGCGCTCTTCTTTTTCACGCTGGACCGACCGCTGCACCATCTTCAGGATGTCTGCCCCAGACACCGTCACCCAGTCGCTCTGGTCCGCACACGTCCGGGGGTGAGTCTTCTCCGGAGCCGTCCGCAGGGAGGTCTTCTTGGTGGCGTTCCACATCGTGTCCGTGATCCGGTCTCTTTGATCCTGCCGACTACGCCAAGTGTGAGAGGGTGGTGATGGCCTGCGAGTGCGTGTGGTGGTGCCTGCTGCCGTGCAGGTGTAGACTCGGTACTCACCAGGCGCCGCTCTCTCTCACCTTCAGGTACCGGAACCTTCAACGGACCTGGAATTCTTCAGTCGGATCCGGACACGGCGATTCCCTCTTGGAGCTGACCGTCGACCGAGCTGAGGAGAGAATGGTCTACATTAAAGGGGGTATCGACCCTGCTTCCGGTGGAACAGGGGATACCCCAGGGGTGGCTGCGACCTTCACCGGCTGGGTGAATGGTCATCACCGGCACAAAGCCTCAGCTACCCAGCTTTCACACACTCGCGCTTTCGCACGTAGTGTGATGAAAGGGATTCTCACGTCCGTGAGCAATCCTAACTCCGGCGCTCGGGGACAAACAAGGGACAGACGTACACGGATGCTACTCACCGTCACAAGTCTTGCACTCCGATCTTCTCCACTTACAGGTCCCTGTAAGGAGGCAAAGAGAAACAGCCGTGCAGGGCCTAACTCTGACCTAGTGTCACACCCTATACTATCTACAACAGCAGAGCCCTCAAACTAGCTCTGTGGGTGTGGTGCAACACAACTAGGCACAACTTACACAACACATACACTTTGCCCTGCACGGTAACAACATATATCACACTATCGGAGTTACAACATAAAACGGTGCTGTCCCTTTATCTACCCGACTCAGAACACCCAGCAGTGGGGACCGCACAGCTAACCCACCTACCGTACTCTCAGGGTGGCCTGAGCCTAACGCCCAGTGTCACCTTTACTCACCTCGGGGAAAACACTGCTTCGATGGGCCTAGCGCCCCCTAACTGTCCACAGGCCGGAGGCCTGACTTTGCCCACGGGCCTAGCGCCCGCCTACCTTGCTGCCCGTTGGGTGACCTGGGCCTTGTGCCCAAGGTCACCTTATCGTACCTATTTGGCCAAAATCCACTAGGGCCTAATGCCCTCTAATGCTCCCACAGGCCTAGTGCCTGACCGTGCCCCTCGGGCCTAATGCCCGCCTAACTGCGCCCACAGGCCGGTGGCCTGACTATACTTATGGGCCTAGTGCCCAACCTGCGCCCAGGCCTAGTGCCTGCCTATGTGCCCTCACGGGCCGAGAGGCCCGACCAAATGCCCACGGGCCGGGAGGGCCCGACTACATGCCCACAGGCCGGGAGGGCCTGACTGTGCCCACGGGCCTATTGCCCGAACACCCGGTGGTCTAGGGAGGGGCGGGTACAGGGGCGCCTGATAAGGGCCTACCTGACCCGCTGGGAGAGGCACCAGGGGGGAGCTTCGGCAGCCCTTTGCTTCCCACCCCTGGTGACCCCTACGGCGCTGTTCTTTAATCTTCGGCCGCTGGCCCGTCCTGGCCAGCGGCGCCGCCGTCGTCGCGCCGCGTCCAGCCGCCGCTGGACATCTTCTTCTCCGAGCCCGTCTTCTTTCTTCTTGCCGCCGGGATCTTCTTTCCTCTTCGCGCTCTTCTGCGCGCGCGCCCTCTTCGGCTCCCGCCCGGCGTCTCTTCTGCCTTCGCCGCTCTTCGGCGCGGCCTCCTGCTCCCCGTCCCGCCCGGCGTCTGACGTCAGACGCCGGGGGCGGGGCCTATGACGCGGCGAGCGCCGATTGGCTCGCCGCGTCTCTCTACGATTGGCTGCCGCTCCGGGAGCCGCGATTGGCTCCCGGAGGGCGCCAAGATTCAAACGCTGCGGGCGGCGCTTCTGATTGGCGGCCCGAGCGGCGCCAAGTTTAAAGCGCCGCCGCGCCGCTCCCCGCCGCCGCACACTCCGCGCTGGGGACAGACAAGCTGCCCCAGCGCGGCCCCCAGTTAGGGACAGCAGCATGGATGTGCCCACAGGGCACATCCTTACACACTCTCTGCACCTATGGTAGTTACCCCCCTTATATAACACATGTAACTGTGACAGGGAAGGTGACACTTCTCAGCTCTGGGCCCCATAGCAGCTGCACTCCCTGCACCTATGGTAGCTACACCCCTGTATATAACACATGTAACTGTGACAGGGAAGGTGGCCCCTCTCAGCTCTGGGACCCATAGCAGCTACACTCCCTGCACCTATGGTAGCTACACCCTGTATAACACATGTAACTGTGACAGGGAAGGTGGCCCCTCTCAGCTCTGGGACCCATAGCAGCTACACTCCCTGCACCTATGGTAGCTACACCCTGTATAACACATGTAACTGTGACAGGGAAGGTGGCCCCTCTCAGCTCTGGCCCCATAGCAGCTGCACTCCCTGCACCTATGGTAGCTACGCCCTGTATATAACACATGTAACTGTGACAGGGAAGGTGGCCCCTCTCAGCTCTGGGCCCCATAGCAGCTGTACTCCCTGCACATATGGTAGCTACACCCTGTATATAACACACGTAACTGTGACAGGGAAGGTGGCCCTTCTCAGCTCTGGACCCCATAGCAGCTACACTCCCTGCACCTATGGTAGCTACGCCCTGTATATAACACATGTAACTGTGACAGGGAAGGTGGCCCTTCTCAGCTCTGGACCCCATAGCAGCTGCACTGCCTGCACCTATGGTAGCTACACCCCTGTATATAACACATGTAACTGTGACAGGGAAGGTGGCCCCTCTCAGCTCTGGGCCCCATAGCAGCTGCACTCCCTGCACCTATGGTAGCTACACCCTGTATATAACACATGTAACTGTGACAGGGAAGGTGGCCTCTCTCAGCTCTGGCCCCATAGCAGCTGCACTCCCTGCACCTATGGTAGCTACACCCTGTATATAACACATGTAACTGTGACAGGGAAGGTGGCCCCTCTCAGCTCTGACCCCATAGCAGCTGCACTCCCTGCACCTATGGTAGCTACACCCTGTATATAACACATGTAACTGTGACAGGGAAGGTGGCCTCTCTCAGCTCTGGCCCCATAGCAGCTGCACTCCCTGCACCTATGGTAGCTACACCCTGTATATAACACATGTAACTGTGACAGGGAAGGTGGCCCCTCTCAGCTCTGGACCCCATAGCAGCTGCACTGCCTGCACCTATGGTAGCTGCGCCCTTGCTCCTGGGGCACAGGGGAACAAATACAGCAGCATTCCCTCTGGTTTAAGACTTTAACTACCAATTAATGATAATCATCTAAGTATGTCTGCCAATGTTCAAAGTATCATTAGCCTGAAACAGCTGGATGCATTTCGCCTCAGTTATGGGGTTACAATTTTTACAGACACAACGTTCCTCAGACAACAGCCCCTCACAGCGTCTCCGAACTCCAAAGCTAGCCAATCTTTTCCTATACCAGAATTAAACAACGTGTTAAATATTTGATCAATTACTCTTCCAATTCCACACCCTCAGCGGCACTAGCAGAACCATTCTCCATCACCTGGTAACCCCTGTAAAAAAAAAAAAAGATTGTCCTGGAAAAAGAAACAAATAAGGATGGGAAAATAAATGGGACAAAAAAAGGCTGTTTCATGCTGTGGAAGTACCGGTAGATCTTCCACTGGATCTTGGCTCAGGTATGTTCACTGGCAATTATTTTCTTCAGTCTCACGGAATGGATTCACAAGTGACATGGTAAAAGAGTCAGTCTCTGCCTTCCCTGGAATCATCTCCAAAATACCATCGTTCTAGCAATGGGCGGTATGCAGGGCCGTTTCTGGACAATTTGGCTCCCGGTGCGAACAATCAAAAATGCCCCCCCTCCATAGACATTCAAAATGTGCCCCCCCCCCCCCCCCCCCCCAGACATTTTTTTGAAAAACTCAGCGAGGGAGCGTGGCCTCACTAAAATGGGCGTGGTCTCACTAAAAATGGGCATGGCCTCGCAGGGAAAGACTACCTTATACCCCAGTTTTGGACCCTGCAACAACAGACCTCAGCCACCACAGGAATAAAAAAATTCCACCACATTAAGCCCCACACAATAATGCCCCTGGCACCATGTTATGCCCCCTGCACCATATCATGCCATACACCGCAATGCCCTACAGTAAAGCTTCTAATTACTTTTAAATTACCTGCTCGTTACAAGGGGTTTCATGCTCTGGGTGTCATGCTCATTACCAGGGGTTTCATGCTCTGGGATCCATGCTCGTTGCCAAGAGGAATGCTCGTTGCCAAAGGATTCGCTGCCGTACTCATCCGCTCATGGCTCGTCCACCGCAAGAAACGGCACTGCTTAGCATCCACGATATGATGGTTGTAAACAATCTCTTATGAGAGATCATTTATTGCCTCAACAAGCCCACTGTACATACCAAAGTAGTTCTTAAGTGATGTTCTTAAGGTCTAAGAATTAAGATGGTAATTCAGAGTTAATCAGCAAATTTGTTAGCAGTTGGGCAAAACCATGGGGGTCATTCCGAGTTGTTCGCTCGTTATTATTTTTTTTCGCAACGGAGCGATTAGTCGCGAATGCGCATGCGCAATGTCCGCAGTGCGACTGCGCCAAGTAAATTTGCTATGCAGTTAGGAATTTTACTCACGTTTTTTTCTTCGTTCTGGTGATCGTAATGTGATTGACAGGAAGTGGGTGTTTCTGGGCGGAAACTGGCCGTTTTATGGGTGTGTGCGAAAAAACGCTACCGTTTCTGGGAAAAAAGCGGGAGTGGCTGAAGAAACGGAGGAGTGTCTGGGCGAATGCTGGGAGTGTTTGTGACGTCAAACCAGGAACGACAAGCACTGAACTGATCGCTGATGCCGAGTAAGTTTGAAGCTACTCAGAAACTGCTAAGAGGTGTGTAATCGCAATTTTGAGAATCTTTCGTTCGCAATTTTACTATGCTAAGATTCACTCCCAGTAGGCGGCGGCTTAGCGTGTGCAAAGCTGCTAAAAGCAGCTTGCGAGCGAACAACTCGGAATGAGGGCCCATGTGCACTGCAGGGGGGGCAGATGTAACACGTGCAGAGAGAGTTAGATTTGGGTGGGTTATATTGTTTCTGTGCAGGGTAAATACTGGCTGCTTTATTTTTACACTGCAATTTAGATTTCAGTTTGAACACACCCCACCAAATCTAACTGTCTCTGCACGGGGTATATTTACTAAGGTTTGTATTTGTAGTGATTTGGTGGGAGATTAAACACGAAAGACACCGGTTTTGGTATTTTGCAACTTTTTGAATAAAGTGCATGTAATTTACTAAGCTGCCGAGTTGTCTTCTTTTGTATTTTCCGATGTCGATGTTATTCGTATTGTCGGGCAGTGTTTTACGGGAGTGATTAGTAAAACACTGCCGGACTTAACACAATGAATCCCGGCCGTATCAGTGTGATCCGTGCAGGGCTTCATTGTGTACATTAAATGAAGTGTGGAAAGTGTTAAAAATAGAAAAAAATATTGTGTGGAGTGGAGTCCCCCCTCCTAAGCATAACCAGCCTCGGGCTCTTTGATCCGGTCCTGGTTGAAATCAACCGGCACCGGGCTCTGCGCCTGGTCCTGGTGCAAAAAATACGGGGTACAAAAAACGTAGGGGTCCCCCATATTTTTAACACCAGCACCGGGCTCCACTAGTCAGAGTGATAATGCCACAGCCAGGGGACACTTTTATATTGGTCCCTGCGGCCGTGGCATTACCCCCCCCCCCCCCCCCCCCAACTAGTCACCCTTGGCCGGGGTACCCTGGAGGAGTGGGGACCCCTTAAATCAAGGGGTCCCCCCCTCCAGACACCCAAGGACCAGGGGTGAAGCCCGAGGCTGTACCCCCCCATCCGTGGGCGGTGGATGGGAGGCTGATAGCCATTGTGTAAAATGAAAGAATATTGTTTTTTTGTAGAACTACAAGGCCCAGCAAGCCTCCCCCGCAAGCTGGTACTTGGAGAACCACAAGTACCAGCATGTGGGTAAATAACGGGCCTGCTGGTACCTGTAGTTCTACTACAAAAAAAATACCCAAAAAAATACACAAGACACACACCATGACAGTACAACTTTAATTGACATACATGCACACCTACACACACACATACTTTCCTATGTTGACACGGAGCACCTCGGTCCTCTTGTCCAGTAGAATCCACGGGGTACCTGTAAAATATAAAATTACTAGGTGCTTCATCGCCCTACGGGCGCTCTTCACACCGTCGGAAGGGGCTGCGCCCTCTTTACCCCTGCACGTCTTTCTGGGGTTCAATATTTGTATTATATGGTGGTGCTAGTTTTGTTAGTGGTTAAATATCGGACGACGAAAGGGCGTCCGATGGTGAAGGGGGTGTAGCCCCTTGCGACGGCGTGAACAGCGCCTGCAGGGCACAGTGTGCAGAATGTAGCGGTTGGGGGGGAGCTCAGATGAGGCAGGGTGTCTGTAGATGCTGCGGGTGGAGGGGGGGCGGATTCGGGGGGGAGGGGGAGGGACCTATAACTATGTGATTTTATGTGTAACAATATATAGGACAGGGATAAGGATGTATGTGGTATAGACATACCCGCATGAAGAGGTATATGGTGTCATTAGACACAGAGGGGAGTGCTGGTACAATGAGGAACAGGGGCAGCTGTGTCCTGTCTGTACACTGTCTGATCCTTCAGGTGAGAAACGCGAGTACGTGACGCACGCGAGCGCTGTGCACGGCCACACGCCTCAGGTGCACCAGTCCCCTCTGCATGCGCTATCTGCGCGGCCCCCTTAGATGCAGGAGGAGTGGACGGGGCCTTGCGCTCCTCCCAGGGGAAATGGGCGTGGCCAGCGCAGTCACATGCTCGGTGGGTGAGTGGTGCAGGGAGGGCTATGAAAGCCATCTGCTGCGCCACCCGTCCCTCATAAATGTGTATGGTGGCGGCAGCAGTTGTTGTTCCCCCAGCGCTGCTGGCGGGGAGTCAGAGCAGAGGCGGATGTAGATCTCATGGGGCTCTAGGCAAGACAACAATTTGGGGCCCCATCTGCCTCACTGGATAGGTGTGGCCACTGGGATAGGTGTGGGCACGAGAATAGGTGTGGGCACTGGGATAGGTGTGGGCACTGGGATAGGTGTGGGCACTGGAATAGGTGTGGGCGCTGGAATAGCTGTGGGCACTGGGATAGCTGTGGGCACTGGGACAGGTGTGGGCACTGGGACAGGTGTGGGCACTGGGATAGGTGTGGGCACGTGATAGGTGTGGGCACGTGATAGGTGTGGGCATGGGATAGGTGTGGGCACGGGATAGGTGTGGGCATGGGATAGGTGTGGGCACGGGATAGGTGTGGGGTCTGGGAGAGGTGTGGGCACGGGACAGGTGTGGGCGCTGTAATAGGTGTGGGCGCTGGGATAGGTGTGGGCACGTGATAGATGTGGGCGCTGGGATAAGTGTTGGCATGTGATAGGTGTGGGCGCTGGGATAGGTGTGGGCACGTGATAGGTGTGGGCACGGGAATAGGTGTGGGCACTGGAATAGGTGTGGGCACTGGAATAGGTGTGGGCGCTGGGATAGCTGTGGGCACTGGGATAGCTGTGGGCACTGGGATAGCTGTGGGCATGTGATAGGTGTGGGCACGTGATAGGTGTGGGCACGTGATAGGTGTGGGCACTGGGAGAGGTGTGGGCACTGGGAGAGGTGTGGGCATGGGATAGGTGTGGGCACGGGATAGGTGTGGGGTCTGGGAGAGGTGTGGGCACGGGACAGGTGTGGGCGCTGTGATAGGTGTGGGCGCTGGGATAGGTGTGGGCACGTGATAGATGTGGGTGCTGGGATAAGTATTGGCACGTGATAGGTGTGGGCGCTGGGATAGGTGTGGACACGTGATAGGTGTGGGCACGTGATAGGTGTGGGCGGTGGGATAGGTGTGGGCACATGATAGGTGTGGGCGCTGGGATAGGTGTGGGTGCTGGGATAGGTGTGGGCACATGATAGGTGTGGGCGCTGGGATAGGTGTGGGTGCTGGGATAGGTGTGGGCGCTGGGATAGGTGTGGACACGTGATAGGTGTGGGCACGTGATAGGTGTGGGCGGTGGGATAGGTGTGGGCACATGATAGGTGTGGGCGCTGGGATAGGTGTGGGTGCTGGGATAGGTGTGGGCACATGATAGGTGTGGGCGCTGGGATAGGTGTGGGTGCTGGGATAGGTGTGGGCGCTGGGATAGGTGTGGACACGTGATAGGTGTGGGCACGTGATAGGTGTGGGCGGTGGGATAGGTGTGGGCACATGATAGGTGTGGGCGCTGGGATAGGTGTGGGTGCTGGGATAGGTGTAGGCACTGGGATAGGTGTGGGCACTGGGATAGGTGTGGGCGCTGGAACAGGTGTGGGCACGTGATAGGTGTGGGTGCTGGGATAGGTGTGGGCACGTAATAGGTGTGGGCGCTGGGCAATGGGATAGGTGTGGGCACGGGGGAGGTGTGGGCACTGGGATAGGTGTGGGCACGGGAGAGGTGTGGGCACTGGGATAGGTGTGGGACAGGAGAGGTGTGGGCAAGGGATAGGTGTGGGCACTGGGATTGATGTGGGCACGGGAGAGGTGTGGGCACTGGGATAGGTGTGGGCACTGGGATAGGTGAGGGTACTGGGATAGGTGTGGGCATGGGGGAGGTGTGGGCACTGGGAGAGGTGTGGGCACTGGAGAGGTGTGGGCACTGGGAGAGGTGTGGGCACTGGGATAGATGTGGGCACGGGATAGATGTGGGCACTGGGATAGGTGTGGGCACTGGGATAGATGTGGGCACGGGAGAGGTGTGGGCACTGGGATAGGTATGGGCACGGGAGAGGTGTGGGTATGGGAGAGGTGTGGGCACTGGGATGGTGTGGGCACAGGAGAGGTGTGGGCACTGGGATAGGTGTGGGCACGGGAGAGGTGTGGGCATGCGAGTGGTGTGGGCACTGGGATGGTGTGGGCACGGGAGAGGTGTGGGCACTGGGATAGGTGTGGGCACGGGAGAGGTGTGGGCATGGGAGTGGTGTGGGCACGTGATAGGTGTGGGCACAGGAGAGGTGTGGGCACTGGGATAGGTGTGGGCATGGGAGAGGTGTGGGCACGGGAGTGGTGTGGGCATGGGAGAGGTGTGGGCACTGGGATAGGTGTGGGCACTGGGATAGGTGTGGGCACGGGATAGGTGTGGGCACTGGGATAGGTGGGATTGGGGCAGGCATGGGAACACTGACCTGTAGTTGCTGCACTCTGCTTGGCCTGCCCACCGACAGCAGCTCCTAAACACACCGACAGCAGCATCGTGAGCAGACCCTCAGGCTTCGGCTGCGGCTCCAATGTGGCGGGGACATGTAGCCACAGGGCGGCGGGAGAGGTCTGGAGGCCGGCGTCTGTGTCACTGAGCCAAGGATCTGCGGTGGTAACAGAATCCCGTCTGTGAGGAGTCGGCGGGAGGACCCAGACAGGACCCGGCCACAGAGCCCCGTGCAGTGCGCTCTCCCGGCTGTAGAGATGGGAGGAGCCGACACTGAGAAAAGCCCCGCCTGCAGCGCCCAGTTTTCGTGATCCTTACTGCAGGCGGGACCCGGGTGTGGAGGGGCTGTCTCTGCGGCTGCCGAATTGCCATCTCCCAGGCCAGTGGAGGAATCCAGCAACAGCTTAGGGCTGGAGAAAGCCTCAGAGAATTACAGCCGGTGTGAGGAGGAATGAATACCATTAGGTACCACTGTGACGTAGGACAATCTCCTATATAATGTGCCTGGCCCTGTAACGCGAGCTCAGACGCTGTACATGTGACGGGCTCTGTGACTCCGCCCACCGCTGTGACTCCACCCAGCGTTAGAGGGCCAGGCACAGACAAGGCAAATATATAGGTGATACTTACAAACAATCCGGTGTAGTACACCGGATTGTTTGTAAGTATAATTTTATTTTTACAGGTACCCCGTGGATTCTACTGGACAAGAGGACCGAGGTGCTCCGTGTCAGCATAGGTTTTTTGTCCCCCGTATTTTTGCACCAGGACCAGGCGAAGAGCCCGGTGCTGGTTGTTTAAACATGGGGGGACCCTATTCATTTTCCCCCTGTATTTTTTCAACCAGGACCGGCTCAAAGAGCCCGAGGCTGGTTATGCTTAGGAGGGGGGACCCCACGCAATTTTTTTTCCGATTATTAACCCTTTCACACCCCTTCCCACTGATAAGCATGCACAAATCTCACTGATCCGTGCACGCCTATCAGAATACGGACAAAAAAGCAGGTCTATATGAAAATTGCTTTTCTTTTACTAGAGCTTAGTGAATATACCCCCACATGTTATATCTGCCCCCCCTGCAGTGCACATGGTTTTGCCCAACTGCTAACAAATTTGCTGCTGCGATCAGGTCTGAATTAGGCCCTAGGTGATGTTCTTAAGCTCAGAGCAGTGTGTGATGAGCTGGAAACGTCCAATCTCAGCTCCTCACAATGGGGCTGGGCTGATAAACTGCAGCAGCTAAGCAGCAGGATCACCGCTGTTACACTCCACACCCCTTTCCAGCTGCTCGGACTGGATCAGGAGAAAATTCATTGCTCATCAGTGCAGCCAACACCAGCGGGACCCTTAGTCCCCAGGGGTCCCGGACTGGTGCACAGCTACTGACCGGGACCACCCCCTTCATACTCCCGTTACGCGGGAGCGTGTTATAACCATTACATGTTCTGTGCCCCTTGGTTATTATATATTTACCAAGGGGCACAGAACATGTAATGGTTCGTCAAACTTCTGTGGTGGCTGGCCACGCCCCCACCGGAACCTGGCTACACCTTTAAGTATAGGCCCCAACAGCAGCATTCCCCCGGTGGGTCCTTCATGCCCCAGTCTGATACTGAGTGCTGCTCATCAAAACTTGGGGCCTAATTCAGATCTGATCGCAACAGCAAATTTGTTAGCTAATGGGCAAAACCATGTGCACTGCAGGTGGGGGCAGAAGTAACATGTGCAGAGAGAGTTAGATTTGGGTGGGGTGTGTTCAAACTGAAATCTAAATTGCAGTGTAAAAATAAAGCAGCCAGTATTTACCCTGCACAGATACAATATAACCCACCCAAATCTAACTCTCTCTGCACATGTTACATCTGCCCCACCTGCAGTGCACATGCTGCTACGATCAGGTCTGAATTACCCCCATTATGAGTTCTATGGAATGCCCGTTTGAGCTGTAAGATCTCGTCCATTTTATGGTCTATAATTATGAAATAATAATCTCAGTATGATTGGTGATGTAGGTACATTTAATGCCATACTGGGTTGCTAATGTCACGCAATCTCCACCTGTGAGCTGCAATCAGATCTGAATTACCCTCTTGGTACAGTCTTTCCCACCTGTCTATCACACAACCTGGGTGTAAAAAAATTGCGGATCATAACGTATTCTCATGGCATTTTGTTTCTGGCATCTCATCTCTGGAGACAATGGGGGTCATTCCGACCCAATCGCTCGCTGCAGTTGTTCGCAGCGCAGCGATCGGGTCGGAACTGCGCATGCGCCGACGTCGCGTTGCGCAGGCGCATGCCGGACTGCCAAAGGCAGAGGCGGTCGCTGGGCGGGAGGGGGCGGCACGGCGGCGTTTGGTCGCAGTTTTGGGGGCGCGGTACAGCCAACACAGGTATGGCCGGACCGCACGGGGGGCAGGCCGCAGCAGCTGCGTGAGGTCACACGCAGCCGCTGCGACCAGGGGCAGCGATGAACAACTCTCGGTCAGCTGCAGGAGCTGCACTGGCCGGGATTTACTCAACAAATACAAAAGCATTGCCGCTGTGCAATGCTTTTGTACTTGTGCAAGGGGGGGGGGGGCCCGGACAGACATGCGGGACGGGCTAGCCCTGTGCTGAGCGTCCCCCCGCATGCCTGGGAACATGATCATAGCTGTGCTAAATTTAGCACAGCTACGATCAACTCAGAATGACCCCCAATAATTGCAAAGTCCTTTGCTGTTGCCTTAAGTGCTTATTTTTCTGAGGTCTTCATTGTTGCATTTTAAATCTTTTTGAGGATCTATCATCAAATGGGGCTGTTTACCAAAAAGTATCTCAAAGGGTGACAGGTTTTAGAGGCGGTCTGGGAGGGATCCTGATGCTGTGTAAGAATAGCGGCAACCAGGGGCGTTTCTACAGAGGAGGGGGCCCGTGTGCACTTCCGGGTGGGCCCCCTCCTCTGAGCGGCGCTGTAGACTCCAGCTTTGTGCCGAAGTCTACCGCGCATGCGCAGGTCTCTGGGAAACATGGCGCCCGCAATGATTCGGAGACCAATTTGTCTACCGCCCGCCATTTTAGCTGCAATTTCCGCCGCGAACGGTGCGCCCGCTGCCAGACTCCGGTGAGGTAAGTATTTAAATGGGTGCAATGTGTGCGGTGTGGGCCCCCACTGGACCCAGGGGCCCGTGTGCACCCATTATAAAACGCCAGTAGTGGCAACGCTTCTGGCCACGCTAACCCAGTCTCAACCGTCACCTGCTCAATTTGTTCTTCCCAAATTATAGCGTATTGTAACATGTATTTATATACTCATTTTACAAGTAAGCCACCATTTACAAATGCATTTTTAATCTTAACTATGATATTTAACCAAACATGCAAAAAGGAAAGAATGTGGACCAGCCGCACAGAATCTTGAGCAATCTTGTTATAATATATTGATATTACCCAATTCCAATTTATTACTGTGAACCACTGTTCATCTATTGTAGGACGGTTGGTGCACCCTGAGAGCAGAGTCGGACTGGCCCACGGGGGTACCAGGGAAACCACCGGTAGGCCCCACTGCCTGAGTGCCCACTCCTTCATCTAGGGATCAGGTTCCAGACTGTGCACTTGTATTATACATGGTAGATATGTTGCATTACACCGCACTAAACTATTGTGTATTTCAAACCTCTGTGGAGACTGGCCACACACCCTGTGTAGGCTGGCCACACCCCTAAGTATGGGCCCCTATAACTGCATTCCCCCGGTGGGCCCTTCATGCCCCAGTCCGACACTGCCTGAGCGTATAATTAAATGCAGAAAGGGGGGGTTTTACCATAGGTAATGGTATTAGACGCTCCTATTTAGGGGCACTCATATATCCATATAACTGTAACCCATATGGTATTGAACAGGTTATAAAACTTAACTGTTATTATAAATGTTTATTAAAAATGGAGTCCCAATTTAAAGGGTGAAATATTAAACAAATTACATAATAACATACAACACAAATGTAAAATAAAAATGTACAGGCTTTGATACTTGGCCTCGGCCCTGTCAAATCATTCAGATTATTATTATATTAGGTTAGGCAAGGCCTTGAGGTGTGTGTTCTGGGTTCTGCTGTCCCGTCTCTGCTCCAGCATAGAATACGGGATGAGAGACCCCTACTAGCACCAGCCAATGTAGCTTAAGAGTAGTATCAGGGTTTATAGGTGTGCCTAGTGTTCTCTACTTTTGGCTGATGACCATGTGTCAGCGCAGCCAATCAGAGGACCCGTTGGCACTCCTAAGCCCCCGTAATGAGGGAAAGAGTTAGCGATAGACAGTCTCTGACTTGTATAGCTAGTGGATTAAATAGACCTATATCTGAAGAAATATAATACTAGTAGCTTGACTGATGTGGTGATAATACACATAAATGGCGGGCTGTCTTTAATATAATTTCTAATCCAAAGGTGGAAAGTAATGCCTTTTAAAGTTTTTCTTTCACATAAGAATGTGGGGATGTCAGAAAACAATAGGCAACTTCAGAGATCTTGTTTGGGGTTCTGCTTCTGCGCATGTGCTTGAGCATTATCGGGGTCATTCCGAGTTCTTCGCTCGTTGCCGATTTTCGCAACGGAGCGATGAAGGCGAAAATGCGCATGGTACGCAGCGCGCATGCGCTAAGTATTTTAGCACAAAACTTAGTAGATTTACTCACGTCCGAACGAAGAATTTCCATCGTTAAAGTGATCGGAGTGTGATTGACAGGAAGTGGGTGTTTCTGGGTGGAAACTGGCCGTTTTCTGGGAGTGTGCAGAAAAACGCAGGCGTGCCACGATAAAATGCGGGAGTGTCTGGAGAAACGGGGGAGTGGCTGGCCGAACGCAGGGCGTGTTTGTGATGTCAAACCAGGAACTAAACGGCCTGAGCTGATCGCAGTGTAGGAGTAAGTCTGGAGCTACTCAGAAACTGCTAAGAATTATTTATTCGCAATTCTGCTACTCTTTCGTTCGCAATTCTGCTAAGCTAAGATACATTCCCAGAGGGCGGCGGCCTAGCGTGTGCAATGCTGCTAAAATCTGCTAGCGAGCGAACAACTCGGAATGACCCCCTATATGCACAGTGAGAGACCCTTACTAGTATCAGCCTCAGGAAATATAGACAGTGCTTGGATATGGTTGTCTTACCTATGAGCTTCTGCTTTTGGCTAATGATTTTATACCAGCGCAGCCAGTGAGAGAGCTCTTGGCGTGACAGTCCTGGTGTTGAAAGACAGAGAGGCCTAGAGAATGTATATCCAATATCATTAATACTTTATTATACCCTTTGTGTTATTTTCTGTATTAATCCCGCACTACTCTCTGAAAGTCCCGTCCACAATTATGTGATTCACTTATGTCAGCTCGTTCTCTGACTACTAATCAAAAATTCCTTTACTAAACTGGTTCTCTCCAGCGTCCACATATAATTTACATTGGCAATGCTATAAATGTCTCTTTAGACCTGATGCAACAAGACAGATCAGCATGTCCTTACATAAACTTAGTATATATTTTTTTGGCAATAAAATCATATAAAGCCTGCTACTGGCTTTATAAAGAGGTAATGCCATCTCTAGCTATGCATAAATTCTCACAAGGGCTACTGTAATATTCCTTATGCGGCCAATTGAGCTAGCACCGTGACCTTCATATATTGCCATATATATCAGATATTCAAAGGGATAGTACTCTACCACCTGTTATGGACATTCATTATCGTTTATACCCTTTTGTCCATGTTCCTGCAGTTATAAACCACACACTCAGAATAATCAGTCTGAAATACTCGTGCCTGTTGAAAATAACATGGACTTCAGTGTAGAACAAAAAAGGGTAGAACAAACTTTGTATACACTCAGCGGAACCTAAGAACCATTAGCAAGGTGTGGGAACTGGGTGTGGTTCATTAGGTCGCCATGAGTTAGGTCGACATACATTGCGTCAACCACGGTTGGTCGACATGTATTAGGTCAACATGGTCATTAGGTCGACAGGTACTAGGTCGACATGGAAAAGGGTCGACACAAGTTTGTTTTTTCACTTTTTTTTGTGTCTTTTTCTTCTAAAAGTGATGGGGAACCCCAATTAGTGCACCGTCAGCACAGGTTACCGTTCCCCAGTGTAATCCACGTGGATCGTTAAGTATGAAAAAGGTAAAAAAATTTCAAAAATTGTGAAAAACTCATGTCGACCTAACTCATGTCGACCTAATGACCGCCATCCGTGGGAACTTATCTTACCTACAAAGGATGCTTGGTGAAAAAGGATACCAATTTGTGTGATGTCCGGTATAACACTCATTGTGTATAAGATTATATATGGCTAAAGCAATTTATATATTTCTTTTCTTAATACCACCAATCTAAATGTTTCCAATTTTACATAAATGAATACGCATTTTTAAATTCCTGCATTTTACTACTTGGATGAAGTTGATTTGTATTGCCTGGAATGAGCCCCCTGCAGGTGGAGTATGGGACGGCTCTCATGGAGGTCTATTTATCACCATCCGGATCTGATGATGCGGCTGACAGGTGATAAACTAGACCAAACTCGCACTGCGATAACTGAGTACATCGCATGGATGTATCAATTATCGCATGCAGGGACAGAGCTCTGTCCCTGCGATGCCACTCCGCAACATCATCGGGGTATTTTTCAGAAAAAAATCCCCCGATGTCCTGCTGCGCATGCGCCGCCACCCATCGCTACCACCGCCGCTGGGTCCCGCCCGTCGCTATTACAACGCGCCGCAAAAAGTCTCCCCACCAGATTTTATACTTACCAGTCCAGAAGCGGGTTTCCGCTGCTCTAGGAGGCCCCCGGGGGCCGGGTCCTTCTTCTGCGCTGTGACCCCCGGTGATGTAAAGTGCGCTGCCGCTTTACAGTATTACTTTACTCACCCGGGGTCACAGCATAGCATATTGAGGTCCCGGCTCCAGGCAGCGCTCACCGGAGCAGCAGACACCGGCTCCCTGGACTGGTATGTTGTTGTTGTTTTTTTTTTTTGGGGGGGAGCTTACACTGTGATCGGCTTGTGTGTCCATCGGAACACACAGAGCTGATCACTGGAGCCTGGTCCCCGCACAGCTTTCTCTGCCAGGGGGAAGAGAAAGCTGGGCAAAGGGTGTACATCCTGGGCTGGCGTTAATATCACAGGGCACGCTGCGGGTTTTTTTCGTTTTGTTTTTTCAATAAATTTGGCCACATCGTATTTCTCATTATAAGTATGGGGAATGCGATGTGGGTTACTAAAAAAATGACAATTAAAGGGTTTGGAGCAGTTTTTCATGAAAACTGCTCCAAATGCCCTTTACTACATTCAGGTGATACTAAAATAATGTGAAAAGGGTGTGAAAACAGAAAAAAAAAACCTTTTCACATTATTTTAGTAAAACTAATGTTAATAAATAGGCCTCTAAGTATTTTCCCAGAATTCTTTCCCAAACAAGTAAGCCACCATTTAGCCTTCACAGCTTGAAAAAGAAGCCGGGTACACACCAATATGCTCTCAGCAATCTACACAGTCACATACCTACCTTACCCAAATGAGTCAGACCGTATGCTGCCTCTGTCAGGCTCAAAGAAGCATGCCCTGGGAGCCTTTGGCTTTACCGTGTACTTCTTTACAGAGTCCTTAGGACTCCTGGCCACATTCCATCAACTTCCAGGCAGCCTTGTTGGGTACAAAAACCTTGCATTTGATAAACTTCTATACACTAAGGGGGCTAACCAATTAGCCCCGGTAAAACATCGGGTGCATAAAACTAATTTTTTTCCAGATTTTTCCCGAAGTTTCACCACTTTTACAGGCTATCCTAATAGATCGCCTGTAAAAAAAAATACCCTTTCCCCCGAAAACACACAAGTTCAGTGAAACATGTGTTTTCGTGAGAAACAGCACCATTTTTGCTTGAAAACGGGGCTGTTTCCGGGGATTTGGTTTTGCCTGCCTGAGGCAGGTGAAACAAAAACCCTGAGAAGCCGCATGGCAACCTGCAGTATCCCATGCCTGCTGCAGCAGCAGCAGTGGGTCATGTGTCCGGGGGTCCGGAGGTCAGCGCTGCACTGGGAGCCGTCAGGAGCCGGCACCCGATGCAGCATCAGAAGCCCAGATAAGCCGCCGCTAATCGGGGCTTATAAGATAGCCCCGGGTAAGTAAATTACCGGGGCAAGACAATTAGCCCCGGTAAATTACCGGGGCTAATTGGATATCCCCCTAAGAGTCCCAAAAATCAGTACATGAAAACCTTTAAAAGTTATTGCCTGAATTCTTGGCAACTGAGCTATAGGTAAGGCTGTGGACTCTTTTGCAATCTCATCAGCTTCTCCTTGGGGCATATTCATCATGTAAACATTGTGCAATAAGTGAGTATTAGTTTACAATTCTCATTGCATTCTCTAACATTTTGTTTATGATTCATCAAGGTTTTGTATGTAATATAAATACTGCGCTGTGAATATGTGTAGCAGCTCTGTAAAATTATGACCATTAAAATACTAAAAAAGAGCGCTTGTGTAGCTAAACGCACATACCTAAAAAAAATAAAAAAGATTTAATTAGTGTAATAATGTTACAGCTCTTTTTTGAAAAAATGCAGGAGGTGGGAATTGATCATTTTTTTAAAAGGTTTAATTGTTCATCAAATTGTATGGTATAACTTTCCCTATTTTTCCCTACCTTATATGCCGGGTTCAGAGGGTTGTATATCTGGGCAGCAGGGGTGTATCTTCCTATTGGCTAGGATGGCACTCGCCAGGGGCGCCAGGCAAGGAGGGGGCGCCGCCTGGCTGTGCCACCCGCGGCCAAAGGATAGAAAAGCAGTACTGTCAGACTGTACCTGGTGAGAGTCTGTTACTACTACTACAGTAACAGACTCTCACCAGGTACACAGCAATTGTTAGATATTGTTAAGATAATAAAAAAGTGTCAGTGTTTGGGAGAAGGGACTGTAGTATCTGGAAAACTACACGATTTTCATGTATGTTAGATGTAAGTAAGTAGAAAGTAAATGAAAACTTTAACTTGTTGAGTGTAATAAACAAAATACATATCTTATCTATTTCAAGGCCATGTTCAAGGAAATGTATATCAGTTAATTGTATAATTGATCATTTTATCTTGGAAGTGATGGCACCCTGATATCTTTTTCTAACAGGAAGCACTTCTACCATCCACGTAATGGTGTTTGGTTAATGGCTGGGTCAATTTGAGGCTCATCTCACAGCATCTCATTAGCATTTCATTCAGGATGCAGTCAAGATGCCGGCATTTGGCATCCCGGCGGTCGGAAAGCTGACACCAGCATCCCGAAACTGCTCAGAATGCTGATGCTGGCATCCCAACATAGATAGCGATGCAGAATGCCAAAATCGGGATCGAGTTGGTGCCAAAGTCTCCACTGGCAAGCTACGTGGGAGAGTTAGGGTTAGGCTGCAAGGGCAGAAGGGCTAGGGTTAGGCTGCAGGGAGGGAGATTAGGAAGGGTGGGTTAGGGTTAGGCACCACTGAAGAAGCTTTTGGGGGAGGGGGGCAGGTTAAGGTCAGGCTGTGGGAAAGGTGGGTTAGGGGGCAGGGATGGTGTAACGTGAATACGAGACACTACTGCGGTGTAATGTGAATAAGGGACACTACTGTGTGGCATAATTTGAATTGTAAGTACTATTGTGTCCACGTCCTTCCCCACAAGACCATGCCCCATTTCCAATACTCACACCTTATTCCAAATGTGTGTAGGGAGGGCGCCAGCTCCCTACTTTGCCAGGGGCGCTCGGACCCCTAGATACACCCCTGCTGGGCAGCCTGTGCGGCTATGGTGAGCCCAATTAACGGTTTCAATTAGCGGCTCCTATGCTCTGGCCGCTCCAGCTGATGGTAAAGCTGTATAGTCTGTCCGGCTACGGGGAGCGCAAATGACAGCTGCGGTTGGCGGCTCCCGTTCTCTGGTAAAGCTGTATAGTCTGTCCGGCAACGGGGAGCGCAAATGACAGCTGCGGTTGGCGGCTCCCGTTCTCTGGTTGTTCCGGCTTGTGATGAAAGCCGTGCAGTCAAAGCGGCTGTGGGGAGCTCAATTAGCGGCTGTAGCTGGCGGCTCCCAGTCTCCGATCTCTTTAGCTTACACTCCTCCGTGCAGCTCACGGCTTTTTGAAGTGACAATATAGGATCCTAGTAAAAGGGTGGAAAGCCCGAAACGCGTTGGATACGGACACAGCAGGAGACTGGGTAGAACTCTGGAAAAGGTTCTTGAATATTGTCACTTCAAAAAGCCGTGAGCTGCACGGAGGAGTGTAAGCTAAAGAGATCGGAGACTGGGAGCCGCCAGCTACAGCCGCTAATTGAGCTCCCCACAGCCGCTTTGACTGCACGGCTTTCATCACAAGCCGGAACAACCAGAGAACGGGAGCCGCCAACCGCAGCTGTCATTTGCGCTCCCCGTAGCCGGACAGACTATACAGCTTTACCAGAGAACGGGAGCCGCCAACCGCAGCTGTCATTTGCGCTCCCCGTAGCCGGACAGACTATACAGCTTTACCATCAGCTGGAGCGGCCAGAGCATAGGAGCCGCTAATTGAAGCCGTTAATTGGGCTCACCATAGCCGCACAGGCTGCCCAGATATACAACCCTCTGAACCCGGCATATAAGGTAGGGAAAAATAGGGAAAGTTATACCATACAATTTGATGAACAATTAAACCTTTTAAAAAAATGATCAATTCCCACCTCCTGCATTTTTTCAAAAAAGAGCTGTAACATTATTACACTAATTAAATCTTTTTTTTTTTTTTTTTTTTAGGTATGTGCGTTTAGCTACACAAGCGCTCATTTTTATGATTCATCAAGGACCCATTATAAAATTATCACCCCCCCTCCCCGAAAAACACTGGACTTTTGTGAAGTCAGTGTTTCAAAAAGGGATCATTTCCCCCTCAGGCTGCACGACTGCAGAATGGAGTACTGCAGCCACAGGTACCCCGACCCCTGCTGGCACCTTATTGCTGGGGCTGCCCGGCTGCAGAGATCGCTCTGCAGATGCGTCCCCCCGCCGAGACATTATCATCTGGGATTCTGCAGCCACGGCCCCCCGTCTGGTGCGCATAGCACTAGATCTTGAGCGGGATGTACTAATGTACATCGCCGCCCATCGCCGCCCTGCGCCACGATGCTGATCGCATATGTACTAACATATGCGATCAGCATTGCGGAGGGCAGCTCTTCCGATAAGAGCTGACCTCCGCGATGCGCAGTGGCAGCCTGACTTCCGGGATTCGGCCCGGGAGTCAGTCTGCGCATGCGCGGGGTGACGGGGGCGGCCGCAGGGCATGCTGGGAGGGATCTGATCGGATCCCTCACACAGCGCCGCGGAGAGAAGCCCGTAGGCTTCTATGGACTATTGCCAGCTAAAGCTGGCGTACCCCGCCGCGGTGCTGACCTGCCGGCCGGGGGTTAGTACATCAGGAAAATGCGGTAAACAGGGAGTTTACCGCATTTTCCGCTTAGTACATCCGACCCCTTGTCTTTATATTGTGTTTGTATCCAGTCTAGGCCCAGACACTGCCCCAGCATCAGGCAAAACAGTGGCTACAACAACAACTCATCCACCTGTCTCAGAATGGATGCACATCCCGACCCGAAGGCTAAAAACTAGGGATGAGCAGGTTCAGTTCTCATAGAAAAACAAACTGTACCGAACTTCACCATTCGAGTCCGGTTCCGAGCCAGGCTCGGGTTTTCCCGCCTGACTCGGAAACCAGAACGAGGCAAAACGTCATCCTCCCGCTGTCGGATTCTCGCGGGGTTTGGATTCCATATAAGGAGCCGCGCGTCCCCGCCATCTTCACTCCGGCATTGGAGAGTGTAGAGAGAGGATGTGTCTCCGTTCTCTCAGTGTCCTCAGTGTCCGTGTCTTGTGCTGAATCTGTCCAGTCACAGTGCTTGTGTCCTCTGCTGCCATATGTTCAGTGCTGCTGTATAATTATCTGTGTTGTCCTGCATCAGACCAGTGCTAATGTCCTGTGCATCAGTCAGTCCAGTGACCAGTCACAGTGGTGCTGTCCTCTGCTACCATATGTCCAGTGCTGCTGTATAATATGTCCCTTACAGTGTTGTTGTGTTGTGCTGCATCAGACCAGTGGTAGTGTCCTGTGCATCAGTCATTCCAGTGACCAGGCAGTCACAGTGGTATACACTGCTGCTATATGCCCACTGCTGCCGTATTATAATAATAATAACAATTAACAACAACAACAACAAAAAGTCCCTTACAGTGTTGCTGTGTTGTGCTGCATCAGACCAGTGGTAGTGTCTTGGCCATCAGTCATCAATCAGTCCTGCCGCATATTGTGTTATATAACACCCAAAAAATAATGGAGAACAAAAATTTGGAGGATAAAATAGGGAAAGATCAAGAATCACTTCCTCCTAGTGCTGAAGCTGCTGCCACTAGCCATGACATAGACGCTGAAATGCCATCAACGTCGTCTGCCAAGGCCGATGCCCAATGTGATAGTAGAGGGCATGTAAACTCCAAAAAGCTACAGTTCAGTAAAAAGACCCAAAAAATAAATTTAAATGGTCTGAGGAGAAGCGTAAACTTGCCAATATGCCATTTACGACACGGAGTTGCAAGGAACGGCTGAGGCCCTAGCCTATGTTCATGGCTTGTGGTTCAGCTTCACCTGAGGATGGAAGCCCTCATAACTGAGGCCTTGACACTTTTGTTGGTGTTAGATGTGCGTCCCGTATCCGCCATTATTGCAGTGGGATTTAGACAATTGTTGGAGGTAGTGTGTCCCTGGTACCAAATCCCATCTAGATTCCACTTCACTAGGCAGGCGATATCGAGATTTTGCCATTTAATTCCAGTGATTTGGACGTATAATTCCAGTGATTTTGCCATTTAATTCCAGTGATTTGGACATATAATTCCAGTGATTTGGACGTATAATTCCAGTGATTTGGACATATAATTCCAGTGATTTGGACGTATAATTCCAGTGATTTTGCCATTTAATTCCAGTGATTTGGACATATAATTCCAGTGATTTGGACGTATAATTCCAGTGATTTGGACGTATAATTCCAGTGATTTGGACATATAATTCCAGTGATTTGGACATATAATTCCAGTGATTTGGACATATAATTCCAGTGATTTGGACGTATAATTCCAGTGATTTTGCCATTTAATTCCAGTGATTTGGACATATAATTCCAGTGATTTGAACGTATTATTCCAGTGATTTTGCCATTTAATTCCAGTGATTTGGACGTATAGTTCCAGTGATTTGGAGGTATTATTCCAGTGGGAATTGTTTGTGTCGCTTGGCTTAGTCATACAGCTACCTCATTGCACCTCTTCTACATCTTTGCATGAGGTGCTGCTTGGGGCCTAGTTTTTGAAAAGTGCCATCCTGTCTGACACTGCAGTGCCACTCCTAGATGGGCCAGGTGTTTGTGTTGCTTGGCTTAGTCACACAGCTACCTCATTGCACCTCTTTTTTTCTTTGCATCATGTGCTGTTTGGGGACTAGTTTTTGAATAGTGCCATCTTGTCTGCCACTGCAGTGCCACTCCTACATGGGCCAGGTGTTTGTGCCGCACACTTGGGTCGCTTAGTCAACCAGCCACCTTGGTGCAACGTTTAGCCCTAAAAACAATATTGTGAGGTGTGAGGTGTTCAGAATAGACTGGAAATGAGTGGAAATGAATGTTATTGAGGTTAATAATACTGTAGAAGCAAAATTACCCCCATATTCTGTGATTTTAGCTATTTTATGGGTTTTTTCAAAAATCATCCAGATCCAAAACCAAAAGCGAATCACGAAAGTGGAATTAGAACCAAAACCAAAACACAAAACATGAAAAGTGCCAGCTGCATATCTCTACTAAAAACAGACCCACCAGATCTGTGAAAAGAGAATTTTTGAGTATTTCACATTATTGGCAAATTTAGAGACAGTGAAACGGATCTGTTTTCCTCTGTATTCTGCAAAAAAAAAAAAGTTTGAGTACAAAAAAAAAATGCTTTTTTTTTTACACTGGTTTTAATGAGGAGAAGAAAAAAAATCAACCTCTTTTGAGAGTGTGGCTCAGACATACTCCTAGGATTGTGCAATGCTACATGTGTGACTGGAAGTTCAATGGGCCTAAAGACTGTCTCAGCCCTGCGATTGCCTCTGCCTGATTGACAGGCAGAGGCGGTAACTGAGCGGGAGGGGGCGGCCCGGTGGCGTTTGGCCGCTGTTTAGGGGGCGTGGTCTGGGCAATGCAGGTGTGCCAGGTGTGCCAGGACCGCTGGGGTGGGTGGGCCGTGGCGGCTGCGTGACGTCACACGCACCAATGTGACCCTCACAGCGACTAATAACTCCCTGCTGCGCTGGCTGGGAGCTACTCCTGCAGTACAAAAGCATCGCCGCTGTGCGATGCTTTTGTACTTTGTGCGGAGGGGGCAGGCCTGACATGCGGGGCTGACTATCCCTGTGCTGGGCGTCCCCCCGCATGTCAGTGTGACTGATCGGAGATGGCTGCCGGCAGGTCCGTCACCTAAGACCACACAAGCACAGGGGCCACTTCCAGGGAAAATTACTTAGGATTACCATACACTCCCTTTAAACCAGGACATTTATTAATTACCCAGGTTCTGTGGCTGATTAAAACTAGGTGACATGCAATAGAAATAACAAAACACAGAAAGAGATTTCCTGGCGCTGTAGTTGGATTGAATCCACCGGCGGCTGTTCACAGAGCTGGATTCATGAGCCCAAAAGAAAAAGAAGAATTTAGAAACAAACAGGTTGTGACAGCGCTGATGTATTCAAATATGCACTTTTAATTGACACCTATATAAAAATAGGTACAATACCAATGATTAATGTACTGGCCAGTACTTACATCAAAATATATAAAACCAAAAAAATAAATATAAAATACATATATATATATATATAAAAAGGACATGTACTATAATACTATAAAATAAATTAACCAGTAGACACATTAATTATATATACATTTCTTTGCATGTGGGTCGTTAAAGCCGACAATAAAGGTTAACGTCCTTATTGATGCTGTTAGTACCATGCAAACATGTACTTTATGCAAACTGATTATTAGTACATTGCGTGTTTCCTACTGCAGCTGATTATTCAGCATCATACTGATTTGTTAGAGACATTTCAACTGTATCTAATTGCCTGATATTTTCAACTAGGTGATTCATCGCGCCCTGCGAACGCTCTTCACTCTGTCGCAAGGGGCTACGCCCCCTTAACCCCTGAACGCCTTTCCGGCGTTCAATATTTGTATTATATGGAGTATTACAATTGCACGATGAAAGGGTGTCCGATGGTGAAGGGGGCGTAGCCCCTTGCGATGAGGAGGAGGCCGCAGATGGGGGAGGGGTCCGGATGCGCTGCGGCTGGGGGAGGGGCAGGTGCAGCAGTTGCAGATGGGGGAAGGGTTCCGGAGGCGCAGCGGGTGGGGAAGGGGAGGGTCCGCGGGTGGGGTAGGGGGTCCGGAGGCACCGCAGGTGGGGGAGGGGCGGGTGTAGGGGTGCCGTGGATGGGGGAGGGGGTCTGGGGGCGCTGCGGGTGGGGGAAGGGCCGGATGCAGAGGTGCCGCGGGTGGGGGAACGGTGGGTGTGGGAGTATAATGGGGTATATATAATGGGGTGGGGTACACTGTGGGGGAGTATATATAATGGGGATGGGTAGACGCTGGGGGGTATAAATAATGGGGATGGGTAGACGTTGGGGGGGTGTATATAATGGGGATGGGTACACGTTGGGGGGTGTATATAATGGGGATGGGGTATGTATAATGGGGTCGGGGTATCGGGGGAGACTTCCCGCCGCAGGTCCCGCACCTTCCCTGGCCAGCTCGCCTCTCTCCATCCCGCTGGCCGGAGCTTCTCCTCAGCCCCGCAGGCAGGTGGCGCCGGAGCTGTCACTGGGTCAGGCCGGGGACCGGCATGAGGCCTACACCGCCGCCCAGCCTAGAGTCTGAGGATGCAGCCGGGGTGGAGCGGGAAATACACGGAGCAAAGGCCGTCAGGGCTGGGAGAGGAGTCAGAGGGGAGAGCGGCAGCCAGGGCACAGGGACCACAGAGCTGCCTTCACCCGGGGTATATATAGGGGGCGTCCAGTCCTACACAGTCGGTATATGTGTGTGTGGAGGGAGAGCATAGGGCAGGTAGGTATGTGCAGGGCCGCAACTACGTGTGTGCCAAGTGGGCTTGGCACACAGCGCAGTTGCCCTGAGGGCGCACGGCCAGCGGCATGTAATGAGTCAAATTGACTCATTACATGCCGCCTCTGCTGTGTGCGCCGTGTGCCGCGCTGTGGAGGGAGAAGAGGACCAGCGCCGGGCAGCGGAGAAGGAGGAGGAGGGAGGGGGAGCAGGGAGCCGCAGCAGCGCTATGTCATTGGTAGTAAGCGCCGCTGCAGCATCCCCCTCTCCTTCTGTATTGGCTGCCCGGCGCTGCTGTGGATGCTGGGATGCGGTTCCTCCATCCCAGCATCCACAGCAGCGCCGGGCAGCCAATACGGAAGGAGAGGGGGATGCTGCAGCGGCGCTTACTACCAACGACATAGCGCTGCTGCGGCCCCCTGCTCCCCCTCCCTCCTCCTCCTTCTCACCTCACTGCCTGCACCGAGGGAGCTGCACGAGGAGCCTTACCGCCAGCAGGGAGATGGTAAGTATATCTCTCTTTCTCTCTCTCTCAGGGGGTCACCGTCTGCCGCAATGTGTAAAAAGGGGGATGGCTGCCGCAATGTGTAAAAAGGGGGACTGGCTGTAAAAAGGGGGCCTGGCTGCCGCAATGTTTAAAAAGGGGGCCTGGCTGCCGCAATGTGTAAAAAGGGGGACAAAAGGGGGCCTGGCTGCCGCAATGTGTAAAAAGGGGGACTGGCTGCCGCAATGTGTAAAAAGGGGTCCTGGCTGCCGCAATGTGTAAAAAGGGGGACTGGCTGCCGCAATGTGTAAAAAGGGGGACTGGCTGCCGCAATATGTAAAAAGGGGGCCTGGCTGCCGCAATGTGTAAAAAGGGGGACTGGCTGCCGCAATGTGTAAAAAGGGTCTATCTGCCACAATGTGTAAAAAGGGGGACTGGCTGCCACAATGTGTAAAAAGGGGGCCTGGCTGCTGCAATGTGTAAAAAGGGGGACTGGCTGCCGCAATGTGTAAAAAGGGGGACTGTCTGCTGTAATGTGTAAAAAGGGGGACGCTGTCTGCTGTAATGTATAAAAGGGGCTCTACCTGGTGTAGTGGCGCTACTGTGCAGCGTAATTTGAATAATGTAGACTACTGTGCACCGTAGTATGAATTGCTATTATTTTGTGGCCACGCCCCTTCCCCGTAAAGCCACGCCCCTGCGGCGCGCACTGCCCCTATCTTACATGGGGGGGGGGGCGCCACTGTCGTTTCTTGCACATAGCGCTAAAATGCCTAGTTACGGCACTGGGTATGTGTATGTGGGTGCATAGGGCAGGTAGGTATGTGTGTGCGGGTACATAGGGTAGATGTATATGAGTGGGGGGTATATATGGCAGGCATAGGTAGGTACAGCGGCGGATCCAGGGGGGGGGCACTCGGGCCCGTGCCCCCCCTGTCGTTTGTGGCCTCCGTCCCCAGTCCCTTCGTCCGTCCCCCGTCCCTCCGTCATTGCCCCCCCGGCGCCGCACAGGGAGATGACGGGCGCCCGCTGAGATTGTGTTACCAGCGGGCGCCCGTCTCCCTGCATAGCGGCAGCCGGAGGCCGGAGCTCAGTACTGAGCTTCGGCTTCCGGTGCTGTCACTGTGCGGCGTGCGCTATGGGAGAGACTGACGTCTCTCTCATAGTGCTGAGGAGAGGTCGCCAAGAGGAGGACTGCAGAGGTCTGGAAGCGGGAACGGGGCTTGGTAAGTATGTTGTGTTTTCTCTTCCTGCGGGGGCATCTACAGGGGCAAACTATGGGGGGGACATTACTACTGGGGGCATCAACAAGGGGCATTACTATTGGGGGGGCATTACTACTGGGGGCATTATTACTGGGGGAGCATCTACTGGGGGCATTACTACTGGGGGGCATCAACAAGGGACATTACTATTGGGGGGTCATCTATTGGGGGCATTACTACTGGGGGCAGCTACTGGGGGACATTTTTACTGGGGGCATTATTACTGGGGGGCATCTACTGGGGGCATTACTACTGGGGAGTCATCTATTGGGGGCAACCTCCTAGGGGGCATTACTACTGGGGGTAAACTACTGGAGGACATTATTACTGGGGGGCATCTACTGGGGGCAAACTACTGGGGGACATTATTACTGGGGGGCAAACTACTGGGGGATATTATTACTGGGGGCCAACTACAAAGGGGCTAACTACTGGGGGCATACTACAGGAGGGCATTACTACTGGCGGCGTAACTACAGGGGCATTACTACTGGTGGCTTAACTACAGGGGCATTACTACTTGGGAGCTAAACTACAGGGGGGACAAACTACTGGGGAATAACTACAGGGGCCAAACTACTGGGGGCATTACTACTGGGGGCTAAACTACAAGGGGGGCATAACTACAGGGGCTAACCTACAATGGGGCAAACTACAGGGGGGCTTTACTACTGGTGGCTAAATGGGGGCTTTACCATTGGGAGGCTAAACTAAAGGGGGGGTAAACTACTGGGGTCATAACTGCAGGGGCATTACCACTGGGAGCATAGCTACTAGGGCGCCAAATGACTGGGGGCATTACTACTGGCAACATTACTACTGGGGGCAATACGGGCATTGCATAAGGGGCACCACTACTATGGGGTCTATATAAGAGGCACTACCAGTACAGTGGACATTGCATAATGAGCACTACAACTGTGGGCATTGTATAAGAAGCGCCACCTCACATGCACCGAAGCCGCACGCAAATGTGCTTGCCCCTTCCATGGTGCCCCCCCTATCATTTTCTTCTGGATCCGCCCCTGGGTAGGTATGAGTGTACAGCAGATATATGTGTGTATGGAGGGGTTACATAGGGTTGGCAGGTATGTGTGCAACTTACTAGACTGTCCCTCGCGTGGTATTCTAGTGTCCGGCAGCGTCTCCCTGTGTGAGCGGGGACCCAGCAGGAGTCAATTTTTCCAGTGCCACCTGAACGAGCTGCCTGTCCAATGGCTTGCGGCGGGCCTTCGATGGAGCCGTAAGCAATGGCTTGTGGAGGGGGACGAGGCCACGACGTAGCGTGAACCTGCTGGCACTGGGATGAAGCCGGTTACCTGGTGTGGCTCAGTGGCAGGGGATGGAGCGTACGGGCTGTCCCTCGCGTTGGCGGCAGCGTCTCCCTGTGTGAGTGGTGACCCAGCAGGAGACAATCATTCCAGTGGCAACTGAATGGACTGCCAATCACAGCGCGTCCTGCCGGCATCCGTCCAATGGCGGGCGGAGGGTGGCCACGACGGAGCCGTAACTTGCAATCCAGCGGCCACTCTGCTTTCTAACCTGCTATCACACATATCTCTTATGGCTATCCATCTCCTTCTCCTATATATATTAGGTCAGAGCTATCTCACATATCTCCTATGGTTATCCATCTCCTCCTATATATATTAGGGCAGTGATATAAGAAATTTCACAAGTGCGCCCGTTACAAATGTATGGTCAGTTGTGGTGCTGACCGTAAATAAACAATACCAATATACAATAACTAATAAGAAAATATGTGTATTTATTTTCTGCAGTGATAATAAATGCACTCTGAATAGGTAATGTTTTCTACTGTGGTGCTGAAAATAAACAATACCAATAACACAGTAACTAATAAGAAAAAATGTGTGTTTATTATCTGCAGTGACAACTTCTGCTGTATGCAGAGGGGAGAGGGGAGGGGGTTGGGAAGGGAATGGGCAAGAGTAATGCTGGTGCTTTGGGTATGGCAGTGACCTTTAAGTATTAAACATCTTAGTGATAATTGGTGGACCCCTTTCTTTGAAAGTAAAGCATTCATAACCTAGAACCAGAAATAACGACACGGAGACTTGAATTTTGGCAGAAAATTGCTAGCTATTTATTTGTCCCTATCCATTAGGAAACCTGTAATAAAGAAATTAATTTAATATGCCGCTCCAGCCGGCATATGGTGGCGGCCCAAAAGAACTGCTCAATTAACCTAAATTAACCTTAAATAACTAACCCTATAAATTTACTAAAACTTATCATAAACCGGTAATAGGTGACAACTCAACCCCCACAGTGACTACCCACCGCTCCTGGGTGCCCTGCCGCTGCCTTCCCGGACGGGTGGTCAAGCGGCCATAAGTCGATGGAGGTGAGTGCACCTAAACCACAACAAACTGTAAAACACTAGAGATGAGCGCCGGAAATTTTTCGGGTTTTGTGTTTTGGTTTTGGGTTCGGTTCCGCGGCCGTGTTTTGGGTTCGACCGCGTTTTGGCAAAACCTCACCGAATTTTTTTTGTCGGATTCGGGTGTGTTTTGGATTCGGGTGTTTTTTTCCAAAAAACCTAAAAAACAGCTTAAATCATAGAATTTGGGGGTTATTTTGATCCCAAAGTATTATTAACCTCAAAAACCATAATTTCCACTCATTTTCAGTCTATTCTGAATACCTCACACCTCACAATATTATTTTTAGTCCTAAAATTTGCACCGAGGTCGCTGGATGACTAAGCTAAGCGACCCTAGTGGCCGACACAAACACCTGGCCCATCTAGGAGTGGCACTGCAGTGTCACGCAGGATGGCCCTTCCAAAAAACACTCCCCAAACAGCACATGACGCAAAGAAAAAAAGAGGCGCAATGAGGTAGCTGTGTGAGTAAGATAAGCGACCCTAGTGGCCGACACAAACACCGGGCCCATCTAGGAGTGGCACTGCAGTGTCACGCAGGATGGCCCTTCCAAAAAACACTCCCCAAACAGCACATGACGCAAAGAAAAAAAGAGGCGCAATGAGGTAGCTGTGTGAGTAAGATAAGCGACCCTAGTGGCCGACACAAACACCGGGCCCATCTAGGAGTGGCACTGCAGTGTCACGCAGGATGGCCCTTCCAAAAAACACTCCACAAATAGCACATGACGCAAAGAAAAAAAGAGGCGCAATGAGGTAGCTGTGTGAGTAAGATAAGCGACCCTAGTGGCCGACACAAACACCGGGCCCATCTAGGAGTGGCACTGCAGTGTCACGCAGGATGGCCCTTCCAAAAAACACTCCCCAAACAGCACATGACGCAAAGAAAAAAAGAGGCGCAATGAGGTAGCTGTGTGAGTAAGATAAGCGACCCTAGTGGCCGACACAAACACCGGGCCCATCTAGGAGTGGCACTGCAGTGTCACGCAGGATGGCCCTTCCAAAAAACACTCCCCAAACAGCACATGACGCAAAGAAAAAAAGAGGCGCAATGAGGTAGCTGTGTGAGTAAGATAAGCGACCCTAGTGGCCGACACAAACACCGGGCCCATCTAGGAGTGGCACTGCAGTGTCACGCAGGATGGCCCTTCCAAAAAACACTCCACAAACAGCACATGACGCAAAGAAAAATTAAAGAAAAAAGAGGTGCAAGATGGAATTGTCCTTGGGCCCTCCCACCCACCCTTATGTTGTATAAACAGGACATGCACACTTTAACCAACTGTTGCCTTATAGGTAATTGTCTGCACTTAGTATAATATTAGGGCAATGGATATTGTCTGAATCAAAATATAATTCATTATAAATAGGCGATGTTACCATAGTGGACAGTATACTGGATATATATAGTAAGGAATAGATATGAAATAAGTTTGAATGTATGAGGTAATGTTTAGCTGATTTAAGAGATTAGGTTTGTGTATGTGTTTATATAGATATACTGTATATTTGTGTTTTACAGCAAGATGGTAAAAAATAGTGTAGGGAACAGGTTTATTCTGCTCTAGTCATAAATAAGGCCAGAGAGGTTACAGTAAGATCAAGAGTCATTGTAGAGAAAAGGTATTAGGCCATAAATGATAATAGGTATGTGACAGAGCTCTGTTGGTCATTGGAATTCACAGGTGTGCTTACAGTAGATCAGAATCTACTGGTTTGTCTATTGTCCAGTGAAGGTTAAAAGCTAGGGAGTATAAATTAACTACTATGAAAAGAGATCACATCCATTGATAAAACATTGTGTAACCGACCCCAGGAAAACTTGTCAATACAACAGAACTTTGGATGAAAAGACATTCCAGATTTTACAATACTATACTTGCTTAAGGCAGTGTGGACACCACACTTTTATGACACCATGCCTCCGTGAACAGGACACGACAGCCCAGTTCAATGTTTGTTTTATTACACCTTGGAATCTGACAAACCTATAATTACCTATTCCATTGGAAACTATGAGAATATGATAGTTTGAATTGGTAAAATATGAGATAAAAGGACCAGACTTGTAGTTAGGAGTTAGAAGGAAGAGGGAGAGGGAGAAGAAGAAGGAGAAGGAAGGAAGTCAGTCAGGAGGAGAAGTCATGGAGAACATGCAGAAGGAATGATTCTTGGGATGGCAATCTTTAACTTGCAAGTATACATTTTATGTTAGCAATTGAAACTGTTTGTGAAACTTATGTCATGTTGTTTTATGTTATGTAACGAAGGAAGCATATATAATTATAATTAGTATATATATCACTACTGTGTATATCTTATTCTGTACGATTTGATCTGCCTGTAAATAAAGAATCATATAAAAAGAGCGGTAATATTCAAGCTTGAACTCTCTTTAAGGAATCTTAACTTAATAACTTCATAAGTCATATGTATAAGGACTGCATATATGTATCAGCCAATTAGTTTGTAAGCCTGACATAATATATTTGCAGATATATATGATAAATGCATATTAATTGAAATATATCCATATATTAAATACCATATATGATATATTAAATATTAATATTCATAAATATGATTCCATAAATCAATATTGGCGACCACGAATTGGACTTGTTATTACTGAATCTGATTATCTGATCTATATGGAATCATATTTATGAATATTAATATTTAATATATCATATATGGTATTTAATATATGGATATATTTCAATTAATATGCATTTATCATATATATCTGCAAATATATTATGTCAGGCTTACAAACTAATTGGCTGATACATATATGCAGTCCTTATACATATGACTTATGAAGTTATTAAGTTAAGATTCCTTAAAGAGAGTTCAAGCTTGAATATTACCGCTCTTTTTATATGATTCTTTATTTACAGGCAGATCAAATCGTACAGAATAAGATATACACAGTAGTGATATATATACTAATTATAATTATATATGCTTCCTTCGTTACATAACATAAAACAACATGACATAAGTTTCACAAACAGTTTCAATTGCTAACATAAAATGTATACTTGCAAGTTAAAGATTGCCATCCCAAGAATCATTCCTTCTGCATGTTCTCCATGACTTCTCCTCCTGACTGACTTCCTTCCTTCTCCTTCTTCTTCTCCCTCTCCCTCTTCCTTCTAACTCCTAACTACAAGTCTGGTCCTTTTATCTCATATTTTACCAATTCAAACTATCATATTCTCATAGTTTCCAATGGAATAGGTAATTATAGGTTTGTCAGATTCCAAGGTGTAATAAAACAAACATTGAACTGGGCTGTCGTGTCCTGTTCACGGAGGCATGGTGTCATAAAAGTGTGGTGTCCACACTGCCTTAAGCAAGTATAGTATTGTAAAATCTGGAATGTCTTTTCATCCAAAGTTCTGTTGTATTGACAAGTTTTCCTGGGGTCGGTTACACAATGTTTTATCAATGGATGTGATCTCTTTTCATAGTAGTTAATTTATACTCCCTAGCTTTTAACCTTCACTGGACAATAGACAAACCAGTAGATTCTGATCTACTGTAAGCACACCTGTGAATTCCAATGACCAACAGAGCTCTGTCACATACCTATTATCATTTATGGCCTAATACCTTTTCTCTACAATGACTCTTGATCTTACTGTAACCTCTCTGGCCTTATTTATGACTAGAGCAGAATAAACCTGTTCCCTACACTATTTTTTACCATCTTGCTGTAAAACACAAATATACAGTATATCTATATAAACACATACACAAACCTAATCTCTTAAATCAGCTAAACATTACCTCATACATTCAAACTTATTTCATATCTATTCCTTACTATATATATCCAGTATACTGTCCACTATGGTAACATCGCCTATTTATAATGAATTATATTTTGATTCAGACAATATCCATTGCCCTAATATTATACTAAGTGCAGACAATTACCTATAAGGCAACAGTCGCCCCCTTGTGGCCATGAGAAATTCTTTTGATTGGCCACACATTAAACTAGCGTAATTGCTTCCAAATACATTTCAAAATATTCCTTCAAACATAACTTTCGTTGTAACCATAATATATACCATAAGTGTAATAATAATAACCATTATGATTTTAAAAATCTCTAAAAATTCTTAGCTTACCTAACCTTATTCTACTTTTTAACTAAAGCAGACAAAACTGAGGTTTTTATTCAGTATTCATGAGGAAAACTAATTTCTACAGACATTTGGAATACCATAGCCCAATTGTAGACCTTTTTTCTGTATCTGGATCAGTACGTTTGGACATTTTTGCTGTTCTTGTATGTAGCAATTTACTGGGATAAGACTGTCATCTGCGTGGTTTGCTTGCAATTGGAGATGCCTTGCGTTTGCATTATGGCCTTGCGTTTGCAACATTTGCACCATTACTAGAAGTAGAATTCTTCGTAGCAGCTGCTCCTTTGCTTGCCATTTCGCTGTTTGAGGCAGAGGGCTGTGTACGTCGAGTGCTGTGTCTTGAACATTCAGTACTTGTGACGACCCTCAGTAATAGTAATAGTCTTTATACAGTCTTTAGCAGTTCTGTTTCCTTTGCGTTTATCCAATGCCGCAGTTGTGACCAGTGTCCATATTGCTTTTGCACAAACAGGTTGTGATTTTGAATAGAACAGGCATATATGAAACAGTCTTTTTTTTTTTTCTTTCTTTCTTTCTTTCCTTGCTTGTTAATAGTAGGTCTTAATTGTCTTCGGGCAATAGTACCACAAATGGCTGTGAGTAGTACACCTACTCTGTTCTGTATTTCCTCACTGAATAAATTACCATGCAGTCTTAAATCTCCTTATTCTACCTTGTACCTATTTATACATCTCAATCTTACATAAACTTATACCAGTTTAACCCATATAAAGGCGTTTTCTATCCTACCTATATTTTGACTAATAATTATTTAAAATGCTTTTGATGTGTATATAGTAACATCCTATCAATACAATAAATGAATATAATTTTGCTTCAAACAGATATTAAATATCATTTAGGAATGGCTTTAAATATATCTAATTCCATCCAATATTATTTTATATGCAGCCATGTGCATATACAGTGACCCTGTTATGCTACAAATAATTATCTTAGACTTGTGACAGTCTTTATTAAGAGAATTATTCATCCCACTTAATAATCTCGGCCCAATTTGTTATAACGTGGTATACCATCCTGTATTAGATATTTAATTACTTTTGAAGCTTTTACGAAGGAAGCATAGGTAGTATCTATTGTGTAATATATAAAAAAAACATAAAATATTTACAAGGTATATATGCAATGATATAAAATATATCTCAGACAAATGTTTACATATATGTGATTAAGGTATATGAAGGGATGAGACAGTTCTGTATAATCACAGTGATGAGATGTACTGTACACTGTTGTGGGAGTGTACATGTAGTTTGAAAGACAAGTAATGATTACTTGTGATGAAAGGGTTAATGAAAACCTTCCCCTTTCTTGTGAAACTGGAAAACTCCTTGAGGATTTGTCCATATATCAGTCTTTAGGGATGCTATGTAGATTTTGCTGGATAGCAGCGATGAAAGGGTTAATGAAGACCTTTTCCCTTGTAAATTGGAGTCTTTTTGGAGTCTTGCACCATTCTGTATACAGGTTGCCAGGATTACTATGAATCAAACAAAAATACATACAATGACTATCACAGATATTTATACAGTGATTTAACCTTCCGTGCTATGCATTCTGTCCTATCTGCTGCATGTTATCAGGTACAGAATTTACAAATGTGTCTTTAAAGATTGAATAACAAACAAACAATTGTTTCTGGCCTGTGCCAATCTTTCCTGTCACCTTGTGTGTCAATGGCAGCACAATTGTCGCTGCAGATATGATGCAGGTTTAATTTGGAAACTGTGGCTGTTGGAACATCAAAGCAAACAATGGCTACATTGGATCTAACAAGTAAAGGAATGATACTACCGTATTCACTTGTGACCATACTCCCTTGTGATGCAGCCTGGTCCCAGACTGTCTTTAACCATAGCGTTTGCTGCTTGGTGTGGCTCCTTAGTTTGGAAGAATCTTGGAGCTTCTGAAAAAACCTACTTTTGTGGGGAGAGAAACTTGTTAAACTTTGCCAAATATGTATTGCAGGTCCCAGGGCTTTCTGTCTTTCCACACCTGTAATAAAATGGTTATGGCACCAGGGCATAAAAACATTTTCATCCTGGTGATCCTTTTTGTCATTGTTAATTGGTGTGTGGTTTGCAGAATGACACTCTGCATGTGGTCTCTCTGAGAGCATGCAAACATTTGCACCATCACTAGAAGTCTCTGAGTGCTCTGTGGGGGTTACATAAGTTTGGGAACTTTGTTTGTAAACATGCATTCCTGAATTAATTTCATGGATTTTCCCTTTAAACATGTTTCCAGGTGAATACATTTCAAGGTTTGCAACTCTGGTTGCCATGGGAGTTTTCACCATGGGGAACTTCCCCACCCCTGTGTGCACTGTACTGCTGCTATCAGTGTTTAAATCTGCTGACAATTCACCTTTGCCTAAGGGCATAACAAATTCTTCATTTACATTGGGAACTCTGAGAGTGTATTCAGCAGAATACTCATAATCTGAGTTACAATGATCTTCCCCCTTACTAGACACAGTATAGGGGACATCTCCTATTGCTGCTACCTCCTTTACATTAATGTGCTGTCTGATGATAGACACATCCGGCACATTGCTACTTTCTTCCTTTACCACAGAGGCTGTTCTGCTGGTGGTCTGTGTGACCATAGCAGACTCCATGCGCTGCACATTGATGTAGTCCTGCAACATGTAACTTTCCTTAATTTTAGGATCTTGACTGATTAAGTCATTTCTGACTCCTGTAGACTCTGTGTACAGAGTTTCACATACCTCAACACTATTCCTGTTTGGTGTTTCTATCTCAGCTTGCTTGCTGGATGTTATCTCTTCATCAGAGATCTTGACAATTTGATTACAAACTGTCAGGCTTTTCGCTTCTGCCCCAAACTTTTTCTGTTTATTTTTCTGTTTAAGGGACTTAAATAACGAATGCATTTTTGCATTAATGGTCAGGCACGCCTTACGAAGACGTGAACCTGATTCTTCTTTACATTTCTGTTTGGCTTCTAGAGCCGCAGTTCTGCGCATTTTTCTAAATGCTACAGAAAACTTTTGCATTTTTAACATTTCAATGCTAAATTTATATATTCTTTGTTTTTAGTACTGAAGGTATCCTCTCCTTAAGATTGACCGGTGTCTTAAGGTTAAACTCTAATACCTGGTACATTTATACATTTATTTGGAAATACTCTTTTCCACTGTGCACATTTTCTATTCTAGGCCTTTAAATTCTTTATTCTCATTTGTAACCTATTCCACTGTGATCTTGTATTTTGCCAGCAGGCTTATAGCCTTTGGTGCTGCTTCCTAATAGATATTATGTTAGTTAAAATAACGTATATTGCACTAACACATTTATCCTAGGTTATACAGAATACAAAATTGACATTACACAATGGTAATAAATTTTCATAGATACATCCCCACCGTGATTCTGCAGATTTGGTAGCCAGCTTATAGCATCTGCTACTCCTCATAAATATTATAGATCAGATAATCAGATTCAGTAATAACAAGTCCAATTCGTGGTCGCCAATATTGATTTATGGAATCATATTTATGAATATTAATATTTAATATATCATATATGGTATTTAATATATGGATATATTTCAATTAATATGCATTTATCATATATATCTGCAAATATATTATGTCAGGCTTACAAACTAATTGGCTGATACATATATGCAGTCCTTATACATATGACTTATGAAGTTATTAAGTTAAGATTCCTTAAAGAGAGTTCAAGCTTGAATATTACCGCTCTTTTTATATGATTCTTTATTTACAGGCAGATCAAATCGTACAGAATAAGATATACACAGTAGTGATATATATACTAATTATAATTATATATGCTTCCTTCGTTACATAACATAAAACAACATGACATAAGTTTCACAAACAGTTTCAATTGCTAACATAAAATGTATACTTGCAAGTTAAAGATTGCCATCCCAAGAATCATTCCTTCTGCATGTTCTCCATGACTTCTCCTCCTGACTGACTTCCTTCCTTCTCCTTCTTCTTCTCCCTCTCCCTCTTCCTTCTAACTCCTAACTACAAGTCTGGTCCTTTTATCTCATATTTTACCAATTCAAACTATCATATTCTCATAGTTTCCAATGGAATAGGTAATTATAGGTTTGTCAGATTCCAAGGTGTAATAAAACAAACATTGAACTGGGCTGTCGTGTCCTGTTCACGGAGGCATGGTGTCATAAAAGTGTGGTGTCCACACTGCCTTAAGCAAGTATAGTATTGTAAAATCTGGAATGTCTTTTCATCCAAAGTTCTGTTGTATTGACAAGTTTTCCTGGGGTCGGTTACACAATGTTTTATCAATGGATGTGATCTCTTTTCATAGTAGTTAATTTATACTCCCTAGCTTTTAACCTTCACTGGACAATAGACAAACCAGTAGATTCTGATCTACTGTAAGCACACCTGTGAATTCCAATGACCAACAGAGCTCTGTCACATACCTATTATCATTTATGGCCTAATACCTTTTCTCTACAATGACTCTTGATCTTACTGTAACCTCTCTGGCCTTATTTATGACTAGAGCAGAATAAACCTGTTCCCTACACTATTTTTTACCATCTTGCTGTAAAACACAAATATACAGTATATCTATATAAACACATACACAAACCTAATCTCTTAAATCAGCTAAACATTACCTCATACATTCAAACTTATTTCATATCTATTCCTTACTATATATATCCAGTATACTGTCCACTATGGTAACATCGCCTATTTATAATGAATTATATTTTGATTCAGACAATATCCATTGCCCTAATATTATACTAAGTGCAGACAATTACCTATAAGGCAACACAACCCATCATTTCAGTGACAGGGTCTGCCACACGACTGTGACTGAAATGACGGGATGGTTTAGACCCCCACCAAAAAAGAAGCAATTAATCTCTCCTTGCACAAACTGGCTCTACAGAGGCAAGATGTCCACCTCATCATCATCCTCCGATATATCACCGTGTACATCCCCCTCCTCACAGATTATCAATTCGTCCCCACTGGAATCCACCATCTCAGCTCCCTGTGTGCTTTGTGGAGGCAATTGCTGCTGGTCAATGTCTCCACGGAGGAATTGATTATAATTCATTTTAATGAACATCATCTTCTCCAAATTTTCTGGATGTAACCTCGTACGCCGATTGCTGACAAGGTGAGCGGCGGCACTAAACACTCTTTCGGAGTACACACTTGTGGGAGGGCAACTTAGGTAGAATAAAGCCAGTTTGTGCAAGGGCCTCCAAATTGCCTCTTTTTCCTGCCAGTATAAGTACGGACTGTGTGACGTGCCTACTTGGATGCGGTCACTCATATAATCCTCCACCATTCTTTCAATGGGGAGAGAATCATATGCAGTGACAGTAGACGACATGTCCGTAATCGTTGTCAGGTCCTTCAGTCCGGACCAGATGTCAGCATCAGCAGTCGCTCCAGACTGCCCTGCATCACCGCCAGCGGGTGGGCTCGGAATTCTGAGCCTTTTCCTCGCACCCCCAGTTGCGGGAGAATGTGAAGGAGGAGATGTTGACAGGTCGCGTTCCGCTTGACTTGACAATTTTCTCACCAGCAGGTCTTTCAACCCCAGCAGACTTGTGTCTGCCGGAAAGAGAGATCCAAGGTAGGCTTTAAATCTAGGATCGAGCACGGTGGCCAAAATGTAGTGCTCTGATTTCAACAGATTGACCACCCGTGAATCCTTGTTAAGCGAATTAAGGGCTCCATCCACAAGTCCCACATGCCTAGCGGAATCGCTCCGTGTTAGCTCCTCCTTCAATGTCTCCAGCTTCTTCTGCAAAAGCCTGATGAGGGGAATGACCTGACTCAGGCTGGCAGTGTCTGAACTGACTTCACGTGTGGCAAGTTCAAAGGGCAGCAGAACCTTGCACAACGTTGAAATCATTCTCCACTGCGCTTGAGACAGGTGCATTCTACCTCCTATATCGTGCTCAATTGTATAGGCTTGAATGGCCTTTTGCTGCTCCTCCAACCTCTGAAGCATATAGAGGGTTGAATTCCACCTCGTTACCACTTCTTGCTTCAGATGATGGCAGGGCAGGTTCAGTTGTTTTTGGTGGTGCTCCAGTCTTCTGTACGTGGTGCCTGTACGCCGAAAGTGTCCCGCAATTCTTCTGGCCACCGACAGCATCTCTTGCACGCCCCTGTCGTTTTTTAAAAAATTCTGCACCACCAAATTCAAGGTATGTGCAAAACATGGGACGTGCTGGAATTTGCCCATATTTAATGCACACACAATATTGCTGGCGTTGTCCGATGCCACAAATCCACAGGAGAGTCCAATTGGGGTAAGCCATTCCGCGATGATCTTCCTCAGTTGCCGTAAGAGGTTTTCAGCTGTGTGCGTATTCTGGAAACCGGTGATACAAAGCGTAGCCTGCCTAGGAAAGAGTTGGCGTTTGCGAGATGCTGCTACTGGTGCCGCCGCTGCTGTTCTTGCGGCGGGAGTCCATACATCTACCCAGTGGGCTGTCACAGTCATATAGTCCTGACCCTGCCCTGCTCCACTTGTCCACGTGTCCGTGGTTAAGTGGACATTGGGTACAGCTGCATTTTTTAGGACACTGGTGACTCTTTTTCTGAGGTCTGTGTACATTTTCGGTATCGCCTGCCTAGAGAAATGGAACCTAGATGGTATTTGGTACCGGGGACACAGTACCTCCAACAAGTCTCTAGTTGGCTCTGCAGTAATGATGGATACTGGAACCACGTTTCTCACCACCCAGGATGCCAAGGCCTCAGTTATCCGCTTTGCAGTAGGATGACTGCTGTGATATTTCATCTTCCTCGCAAAGGACTGTTGGACAGTCAATTGCTTGGTGGAAGTAGTAAAAGTGGTCTTACGACTTCCCCTCTGGGATGACCATCGACTCCCAGCAGCAACAACAGCAGCGCCAGCAGCAGTAGGCGTTACACGCAAGGATGCATCGGAGGAATCCCAGGCAGGAGAGGAATCGTCAGAATTGCCAGTGACATGGCCTGCAGGACTATTGGCATTCCTGGGGAAGGAGGAAATTGACACTGAGGTAGTTGGTGGGGTGGTTTGCGTGAGCTTGGTTACAAGAGGAAGGTATTTACTGGTCAGTGGACTGCTTCCGCTGTCACCCAAAGTTTTTGAACTTGTCACTGACTTATTATGAATGCGCTGCAGGTGACGTATAAGGGAGGATGTTCCGAGGTGGTTAACGTCCTTACCCCTACTTATTACAGCTTGACAAAGGCAACACACGGCTTGACACCTGTTGTCCGCATTTCTGTTGAAATACTTCCACACCGAAGAGCTGATTTTTTTGGTATTTTCACCAGGCATGTCAGTGGCCATATTCCTCCCACGGACAACAGGTGTCTCCCCGGGTGCCTGACTTAAACAAACCACCTCACCATCAGAATCCTCCTGGTCAATTTTCTCCCCAGCGCCAGCAACACCCATATCCTCCTCATCATGGTGTACTTCAACACTGACATCTTCAATCTGACTATCAGGAACTGGACTGCGGGTGCTCCTTCCAGCACTTGCAGGGGGCGTGCAAATGGTGGAAGGCGCATGCTCTTCACGTCCAGTGTTGGGAAGGTCAGGCATCGCAACCGACACAATTGGAGTCGGACTCTCCTTGTGGATTTGGGATTTCGAAGAACGCACAGTTCTTTGCGGTGCTACTGCTTTTGCCAGCTTGAGTCTTTTCATTTTTCTAGCGAGAGGCTGAGTGCTTCCATCCTCATGTGAAGCTGAACCACTAGCCATGAACATAGGCCAGGGCCTCAGCCGTTCCTTGCCACTCCGTGTGGTAAATGGCATATTGGCAAGTTTACGCTTCTCCTCCGACAATTTTATTTTAGGTTTTGGAGTCCTTTTTTTACTGATATTTGGTGTTTTGGATTTGACATGCTCTGTACTATGACATTGGGCATCGGCCTTGGCAGACGACGTTGCTGGCATTTCATCGTCTCGGCCATGACTAGTGGCAGCAGCTTCAGCACGAGGTGGAAGTGGATCTTGATCTTTCCCTAATTTTGGAACCTCAACATTTTTGTTCTCCATATTTTAATAGGCACAACTAAAAGGCACCTCAGGTAAACAATGGAGATGGATGGATACTAGTATACTTATGGATGGACTGCCGAGTGCCGACACAGAGGTAGCTACAGCTGTGGACTACCGTACTGTGTCTGCTGCTAATATAGACTGGATGATAATGATATGAAATCAGTATATATATGTATATATAATATCACTAGTACTGCAGCCGGACAGGTAGATATATATTTATTAGGTAATGATGACTGATGACGGACCTGCTGGACACTGTCAGCTCAGCAGCACCGCAGACTGCTACAGTAAGCTACTATAGTAGTATGTATCAAGAAGAAAGAAAAAAAAAACCACGGGTAGGTGGTATACAATTATGGATGGACTACCGAGTGCCGACACAGAGGTAGCTACAGCCGTGGACTACCGTACTGTGTCTGCTGCTAATATAGACTGGATGATAATGATATGAAATCAATATATATATGTATATATAATATCACTAGTACTGCAGCCGGACAGGTAGATATATATTTATTAGGTAATGATGACTGATGACGGACCTGCTGGACACTGTCAGCTCAGCAGCACCGCAGACTGCTACAGTAAGCTACTATAGTAGTATGTATCAAGAAGAAAGAAAAAAAAAAAACCACGGGTAGGTGGTATACAATTATGGATGGACTGCCGAGTGCCTACACAGAGGTAGCTACAGCCGTGGACTACCGTACTGTGTCTGCTGCTAATATAGACTGGATGATAATGATATGAAATCAATATATATATGTATATATAATATCACTAGTACTGCAGCCGGACAGGTAGATATATATTTATTAGGTAATGATGACTGATGACGGACCTGCTGGACACTGTCAGCTCAGCAGTACCGCAGACTGCTACAGTAAGCTACTATAGTAGTATGTATCAAGAAGAAAGAAAGAAAAAAAACCACGGGTAGGTGGTATACAATTATGGATGGACTGCCGAGTGCCGACACAGAGGTAGCTACAGCCGTGGACTACCGTACTGTGTCTGCTGCTAATATAGACTGGATGATAATGATATGAAATCAATATATATATGTATATATAATATCACTAGTACTGCAGCCGGACAAGTAGATATATATTTATTAGGTAATGATGACTGATGACGGACCTGCTGGACACTGTCAGCTTAGCAGCACCGCAGACTGCTACAGTAAGCTACTATAGTAGTATGTATCAAGAAGAAAGAAAAAAAAAAACCACGGGTAGGTGGTATACAATTATGGATGGACTGCCGAGTGCCGACACAGAGGTAGCTACAGCCGTGGACTACCGTACTGTGTCTGCTGCTAATATAGACTGGATGATAATGATATGAAATCAATATATATATGTATATATAATATCACTAGTACTGCAGCCGGACAGGTAGATATATATTTATTAGGTAATGATGACTGATGACGGACCTGCTGGACACTGTCAGCTCAGCAGCACCGCAGACTGCTACAGTAAGCTACTATAGTAGTATGTATCAAGAAGAAAGAAAAAAAAAAAACCACGGGTATGTGGTATACAATTATGGATGGACTGCCGAGTGCCGACACAGAGGTAGCTACAGCCGTGGACTAACGTACTGTGTCTGCTGCTAATATAGACTGGATGATAATGATATGAAATCAATATATGTATGTATATATAATATCACTAGTACTGCAGCCGGACAGGTATATATATTTATTATGTAATGACTGATGACGGACCTGCTGGACACTGTCAGCTCAGCAGCACCGCAGACTGCTACAGTAAGCTACTATAGTAGTATGTATAAAGAAGAAAGAAAAAAAAAAAACACTGGTAGGTGGTATACAATTATAATATTATATATATATTAATTATATACAATTATAAATATATATATATTAATTAAACTGGTGGTGATTATTAAACTGGTGGTCAGGTCACTGGTCACACTATCAGCAACTTGCAAGTAGTACTCCTAAGCATACAATCACAATATATATTATACTGGTGTGGCACTCTGGCAGCAAAAGTGTGCACTGTACGTTATATGTAGTATGTACTCCTGAGTCCTGAGTCCTGCTCTCAGACTCTAACTGCTCCCCACTGTCAGTGTCTCCCCCACAAGTCAGATAATACAATACAGTCACACTATCTATCACTTCACTTCAGCAAGTACTAGTAGTAGTAGTACTCCTCCTAATGCTCCCCAAAATTACTACTGTGTCTCTCTCTAGTGAGACTGTCTCACTCTCTTCTCGAATCTCTATAAACGGAGAGGACGCCAGCCACGTCCTCTCCCTATGAATCTCAATGCACGTGTGAAAAATGGCGGCGACGCGCGGCTCCTTATATAGAATCCGAGCCTCGCGAGAATCCGACAGCATGATGATGACGTTCGGGCGCGCTCGGGTTAACCGAGCAAGGCGGGAGGATCCGAGCCTGCTCGGCCCCGTGTAAAAAACCCTGAAGTTCGGGCGGGTTCGGATTCCGAGGAACCGAACCCGCTCATCTCTATAAAACACTACAGTTTTCCCTACAATACAAAACTGCCGTTCTTTTCCGCCAATAAATAGCCAACGATAACAGCCAACAACTTAACGCCAAAGCACCACGTGCCAGAATTTCCTACTACCAGGGCGGGAGGGTGGGAAAGCAAATCCACCAAGAGAACTAAGATGGCCTCACCTTCCCTATATATATCAAACCCTCCCCCTAAAGAAGGCTGTACTTTCCTCACAGCTAGGTCCACCCCTCCCCAGATGTTTAACTCTTTCCTCTCCTATACAGTCAATACTCTCTCCTAAACATCTTAGTGATAATTGGTGGACCCCTTTCTTTGAAAGTAAAGCATTCATAACCTAGAACCAGAAATAACGACACGGAGACTTGAATTTTGGCAGAAAATTGCTAGCTATTTATTTGTCCCTATCCATTAGGAAACCTGTAATAAAGAAATTAATTTAATATGCCGCTCCAGCCAGCATATGGTGGCGGCCCAAAAGAACGGCTCAATTAACCTAAATTAACCTTAAATAACTAACCCTATAAATTTACTAAAACTTATCATAAACCGGTAATAGGTGACAACTCAACCCCCACAGTGACTACCCACCGCTCCTGGGTGCCCTGCCGCTGCCTTCCCGGACGGGTGGTCAAGCGGCCATAAGTCGATGGAGGTGAGTGCACCTAAACCACAACAAACTGTAAAACACTACAGTTTTCCCTACAATACAAAACTGCCGTTCTTTTCCGCCAACAGCGAAAGACTCATCCCCACAGTCTTTCGCACCGCCACCATAAACCTTCCCTAACTCCTGCAAAGCGAAACCTAGATCCTCCAGAAAAAACATCATCCCCTCATTGGATAGATGTACTCCATCACGCCGGAAAAGGTGGCTGTCTCTGAACCGAATCCTCGGGTGGCGAACCACCCTCCCTCCGTGGGACAGCACCCACTTGGCCACCGCCCCGTTCACCTTTTTCCGGGCCTCATCAATCTGGCGACCATCCGCCACACCCCTCCAACTCAACCTCGGCACCATCAATGAAAAAACCAACACACAATTGGTCCATGCCGCGGCCACACTTGCCAGATCTTGTATCATGGCCCACCGCAGATCCAAGGATGTCCTCTTCCCCAGGTCGTTGCCACCTAGATGGACAACCAAGACCCTAGGGACTACATGCTTGCTGGCCTGACTCACTAACCTACTCCTCAGCTCACCCCACATCATTCCTCGCCAGCCAAGCCATCTGACACCCTGTGCTCCAAGCAATGCCTGAGACCCTTCCGAGGCCACAAACCTGGCCGCCCAGTAAATGTAAGAGTGGCCAACCACCCAAATGGTCAAATTGTCGTCAAACCATCCTGAAGGGGAAAAGAGGGGTAGAATTGATTACTAAGAGGCTTATTAATTGTTTACACTGAAGGATCTGCCAAAAATGAAAAACTTTAGATCTCGCTATTTGCAGCAGTCACGGCCTAGCCGACTGCACCATGTTTCGTTGCCAATTTAAAGCGCAATTAAAGACACAAAGGGGAAAGATCAAATAAAAACAAACGAAATAAAAAGGGGGGGGGAGGGGGGGGGTATAAAATGGGAAACACATGTAATAACTCAGCTGGAGGTGAAAGCGTAAAGACCTGCTGAGGGACTCTGATTAGACCAGATTAGCCGAATTGTAGATTAGAATTCAGTCCGTCAAGTCAGGCAAAAAATCGCAAAATAACTCCAGACCCCCGCTGCCGACTCATGTCAGCAACGGCGAGTAGCTAATCCCTGAGTAGGATAAAAAAGGGGAAAACACTAACAAACGCACAACACCATAAAATCACAGAACTGGCACAGCATAATACATTGCAATAAACAAAGCACCAAGCGCAAACCGACCTCTCATGTGACGGGGCGAATATATCGTCTGTAACTTGACGACTTCCATCGCCCCACCGCCTGGATTTCAGTTCTGGAAAAACCCGCCGCAGCAGCCGACGTCGCCGCGCCTATTCGAAAGGAATGGGTACCGAAAGCAGCGGGTGGAAGGCCCAAGCCCGCCAAACAACGACCCAGCATCCAACGGAACTGGTATTTCGTGACTGGCAGCCCGTCATAATGCAATAGCCATGACCCCTCCTTAACGGGTCGCACCACCACATATTGCATTGCCAGACCCACTGGGCAAACGCTTTCCTCTAGCGCTGGAACCATAGTGACCCAGCGCCCTCTCCCCACTTGATCCGTCTTGGAGCGCCGCAATCTGCAAAGCAAGGACCTCTCACCCACTACCACGTCTCCGACCAGCATGCGCGAATCTGCTCTCTTGGAAGGCGCTACCAACTCAGAAACTCGAAAAGCCCCATGGTAAGCCATTGAGAACGCCAAACTGAACAAAAGCGTCTCAAACCTGGACGACGCGACTCGCCCCACCGCCGCGATGACGGCCGGCAACAAGGCCGCATCGATGGGCCGCCTCCTATCTGGTGGCGTCGGCGCAACTCGCGCCCACCCTTTCATTGCCTTCCGCAGAACCTCGCTTTTTGTTACATCAGGGACGCCTCGCAGCTTGCAGAAAAATGAGACGCCGGCCAAGTACCGTGCTACCACCGCTCGTGACCTACCGGAAACGTAAAGCTGCAAAATAAAAGAAAGCATCAGCCGATGCTTGCTCTTACCTTGATGCTGACGACCCTGGACAAACTCCTCCCACTCGCTCCAAGCTTGTCCGTAAGCCTTGAGCGTGGCTGGCGCGACTGACCGCAACGCTAGACCCTCCAGTCCGGCCCGATCACCTGCCAAACATAACCGGGACAGTGAAAACCTTGCTCCTCGGCCTCGGGTGCCAAAACCCCAAATCTCTCCCACTGTCCACGCGACAACGCGTCTGCGATTCCGTTCTCCAAACCGGGCACGTGTTGTGCCCTGAACCATAGGTTCCTACGCAAGCACGTCAAAAGCAATTGCCCGAGCACCCGCAGAACCACTAGTGATTTCGCCCTCTGGTTATTAATCGCATGCACCACGCCCAGATTATCGCATCTAAACAATATGCTGCGGTTAGCCAACCGATCGCCCCAGACTTCCAACGCTACCATAATGGGAAAAAGCTCCAGCAGCACTAGATCTCTTGTAAGACCCTCGCTATGCCAGTTTGCCGGCCAAGATGCCGCACACCACGATCCCTCCAAAAAACAACCGAATCCCAAGGCACCTGCAGCATCGGTAAACAGCTGCAACCGCTCGCTGTCTACGGCTGGCGCTTGCCATATGCTCACCCCGTTGAAATCCTCTAGGAACGAAGCCCAGACGGCCAAATCCCTTTTTAATTCAGAGGACAATCGAACGAAATGATGAGGCCTGGCACACCCCGCCGTTGCCCTTTCGAGCTTCCGGCAGAAAACCCTGCCCATCGGTATTACCCGACAAGCAAAGTTCAGCATGCCCAGCAAGGACTGCGCCTGTCGCAGCGTGACCTTACGCGAGCCGTTGAACCGGCAAATGGTTTCACGGAGCTTCGACACTTTGTCCCGGGGCAGGCGACACTCTCCCGCCACGGTGTCAATTTCAATCCCCAAAAATGATAGGCAGGAGTCCGGACCCTCCGTTTTGTCCCTGGCTACAGGAACACCGAAGTGGTAAAAAAGAGCCCGGGTGCTAAACAGCAAGTCGCCGCACCTTGTGTCATTAGCCGGACCCGCACATAGGAAATCATTGAGGTAATGTGCAACCCCGTGACTGCCTGACGCAGACTCCACGCACCAATGAAGAAAAGTGCTAAAGCGCTCGAAAAATGAGCATGAAACGGAACATCCCATCGGCAGACATTTGTCGATGAAATACTCCGCCCCAATCCTGAAACCCATAAAACGGAATGAGTCCGGATGCAATGGCAGTAATCTAAAGGCTGATTCAACATCAATCTTAGCCATGAGGGCCCCGCTCCCGTAGCTGCGGACCATCTCTAGCGCCTCGTCAAATGACTGATACACCACCGAGCAATAAGCCGGTGGTATTGCGTCGTTGACCGATGCCCCTGGCGGGTAAGAAAGATGCTGGATGAGCCGGAAAGCGCCTGGAGTCTTCTTCGGTACCACCCCGACCGGGGAGATGACCAAGTCATCCACCGGGGGTGACCTAAACGGCCCCTCCATCCTGCCCAACCTGACCTCCTTATCCACTTTCTCCCGTAGCACAGCCGGCAAAGCTCGGGCAGACTGGAGGTTCCTCTGCGCGCGCACGGACACTTCGCTTGCAACAGGCAAGCGAAAACCAAACTTAAAACCGTCTAACAAAAATTTTGCATCCCTTTTATTTGGATACAGATCCAACCACTTGCCCATCGTTTCCAGCTTAACTGGCGTTGGGGCTCTGCTGAGCGGTCCCGCTCGCGGCCTGCTTCGGGTATGCTTGTTTTCCCCGATTTCCCTGTCGCCCCCCTTTGAAACAAGAGGAGGCTGGGTGGGCTCCTCCACACTGCTGGCAGGAGTGACGAAAACGACACTGCTTGCCAAAGGAACATGCTCCGCTGTTAAAAGCGAAGCATTTCCCTCGAGGGGCAGACCGCCCACCCACGCGAACGGCCAATCCGCCTGTCCTGGCAAATCCCCCGTCCGCGCCCGCCCCCTGGGCTGATGACTAGAGATGAGCGCCGGAAATTTTTCGGGTTTTGTGTTTTGGTTTTGGGTTCGGTTCCGCGGCCGTGTTTTGGGTTCGACCGCGTTTTGGCAAAACCTAACCGAATTTTTTTTGTCGGATTCGGGTGTGTTTTGGATTCGGGTGTTTTTTTCCAAAAAACCTAAAAAACAGCTTAAATCATAGAATTTGGGGGTCATTTTGATCCCAAAGTATTATTAACCTCAAAAACCATAATTTCCACTCATTTTCAGTCTATTCTGAATACCTCACACCTCACAATATTATTTTTAGTCCTAAAATTTGCACCGAGGTCGCTGGATGACTAAGCTAAGCGACCCTAGTGGCCGACACAAACACCTGGCCCATCTAGGAGTGGCACTACAGTGTCACGCAGGATGTCCCTTCCAAAAAACCCTCCCCAAACAGCACATGACGCAAAGAAAAAAAGAGGCGCAATGAGGTAGCTGTGTGAGTAAGATAAGCGACCCTAGTGGCCGACACAAACACCGGGCCCATCTAGGAGTGTCACTGCAGTGTCACGCAGGATGTCCCTTCCAAAAAAACCTCCCCAAACAGCACATGACGCAAAGAAAAAAAGAGGCGCAATGAGGTAGGTGTGTGAGTAAGATAAGCGACCCTAGTGGCCGACACAAACACCGGGCCCATCTAGGAGTGTCACTGCAGTGTCACGCAGGATGTCCCTTCCAAAAAACCCTCCCCAAACAGCACATGACGCAAAGAAAAAAAGAGGCGCAATGAGGTAGCTGTGTGAGTAAGATAAGCGACCCTAGTGGCCGACACAAACACCGGGCCCATCTAGGAGTGGCACTGCAGTGTCACGCAGGATGTCCCTTCCAAAAAACCCTCCCCAAACAGCACATGACGCAAAGAAAAAAAGAGGCGCAATGAGGTAGCTGTGTGAGTAAGATAAGCGACCCTAGTGGCCGACACAAACACCGGGCCCATCTAGGAGTGTCACTGCAGTGTCACGCAGGATGTCCCTTCCAAAAAACCCTCCCCAAACAGCACATGACGCAAAGAAAAAAAGAGGCGCAATGAGGTAGCTGTGTGAGTAAGATAAGCGACCCTAGTGGCCGACACAAACACCGGGCCCATCTAGGAGTGTCACTGCAGTGTCACGCAGGATGTCCCTTCCAAAAAACCCTCCCCAAACAGCACATGACGCAAAGAAAAATTAAAGAAAAAAGAGGTGCAAGATGGAATTGTCCTTGGGCCCTCCCACCCACCCTTATGTTGTATAAACAGGACATGCACACTTTAACCAACCCATCATTTCAGTGACAGGGTCTGCCACACGACTGTGACTGATATGACGGGTTGGTTTGGACCCCCACCAAAAAAGAAGCAATTAATCTCTCCTTGCACAAACTGGCTCTACAGAGGCAAGATGTCCACCTCATCATCATCCTCCGATATATCACCGTGTACATCCCCCTCCTCACAGATTATCAATTCGTCCCCACTGGAATCCACCATCTCAGCTCCCTGTGTACTTTGTGGAGGCAATTGCTGCTGGTCAATGTCTCCGCGGAGGAATTGATTATAATTCATTTTAATGAACATCATCTTCTCCACATTTTCTGGATGTAACCTCGTACGCCGATTGCTGACAAGGTGAGCGGCGGCACTAAACACTCTTTCGGAGTACACACTTGTGGGAGGGCAACTTAGGTAGAATAAAGCCAGTTTGTGCAAGGGCCTCCAAATTGCCTCTTTTTCCTGCCAGTATAAGTACGGACTGTCTGACGTGCCTACTTGGATGCGGTCACTCATATAATCCTCCACCATTCTTTCAATGGGGAGAGAATCATATGCAGTGCCAGTAGACGACATGTCCGTATCCGTAATCGTTGTCAGGTCCTTCAGTCCGGACCAGATGTCAGCATCAGCAGTCGCTCCAGACTGCCCTGCATCACCGCCAGCGGGTGGGCTCGGAATTCTGAGCCTTTTCCTTGCACCCCCAGTTGCGGGAGAATGTGAAGGAGGAGATGTTGACAGGTCGCGTTCCGCTTGACTTGACAATTTTCTCACCAGCAGGTCTTTCAACCCCAGCAGACTTGTGTCTGCCGGAAAGAGAGATCCAAGGTAGGCTTTAAATCTAGGATCGAGCACGGTGGCCAAAATGTAGTGCTCTGATTTCAACAGATTGACCACCCGTGAATCCTTGTTAAGCGAATTAAGGGCTCCATCCACAAGTCCCACATGCCTAGCGGAATCGCTCCGTGTTAGCTCCTCCTTCAATGTCTCCAGCTTCTTCTGCAAAAGCCTGATGAGGGGAATGACCTGACTCAGGCTGGCAGTGTCTGAACTGACTTCACGTGTGGCAAGTTCAAAGGGCATCAGAACCTTGCACAACGTTGAAATCATTCTCCACTGCGCTTGAGACAGGTGCATTCCACCTCCTATATCGTGCTCAATTGTATAGGCTTGAATGGCCTTTTGCTGCTCCTCCAACCTCTGAAGCATATAGAGGGTTGAATTCCACCTCGTTACCACTTCTTGCTTCAGATGATGGCAGGGCAGGTTCAGTAGTTTTTGGTGGTGCTCCAGTCTTCTGTACGTGGTGCCTGTACGCCGAAAGTGTCCCGCAATTCTTCTGGCCACCGACAGCATCTCTTGCACGCCCCTGTCGTTTTTTTAAAAATTCTGCACCACCAAATTCAAGGTATGTGCAAAACATGGGACGTGCTGGAATTTGCCCATATTTAATGCACACACAATATTACTGGCGTTGTCCGATGCCACAAATCCACAGGAGAGTCCAATTGGGGTAAGCCATTCCGCGATGATCTTCCTCAGTTGCCGTAAGAGGTTTTCAGCTGTGTGCGTATTCTGGAAACCGGTGATACAAAGCGTAGCCTGCCTAGGAAAGAGTTGGCGTTTGCGAGATGCTGCTACTGGTGCCGCCGCTGCTGTTCTTGCGGCGGGAGTCCATACATCTACCCAGTGGGCTGTCACAGTCATATAGTCCTGACCCTGCCCTGCTCCACTTGTCCACATGTCCGTGGTTAAGTGGACATTGGGTACAACTGCATTTTTTAGGACACTGGTGAGTCTTTTTCTGACGTCCGTGTACATTCTCGGTATCGCCTGCCTAGAGAAGTGGAACCTAGATGGTATTTGGTAACGGGGGCACACTGCCTCAATAAATTGTCTAGTTCCCTGTGAACTAACGGCGGATACCGGACGCACGTCTAACACCAACATAGTTGTCAAGGCCTCAGTTATCCGCTTTGCAGCAGGATGACTGCAGTGATATTTCATCTTCCTCGCAAAGGACTGTTGAACAGTCAATTGCTTACTGGAAGTAGTACAAGTGGGCTTACGACTTCCCCTCTGGGATGACCATCGACTCCCAGCAGCAACAACAGCAGCGCCAGCAGCAGTAGGCGTTACACGCAAGGATGCATCGGAGGAATCCCAGGCAGGAGAGGACTCGTCAGAATTGCCAGTGACATGGCCTGCAGGACTATTGGCATTCCTGGGGAAGGAGGAAATTGACACTGAGGGAGTTGGTGGGGTGGTTTGCGTGAGCTTGGTTACAAGAGGAAGGGATTTACTGGTCAGTGGACTGCTTCCGCTGTCGCCCAAAGTTTTTGAACTTGTCACTGACTTATTATGAATGCGCTGCAGGTGACGTATAAGGGAGGATGTTCCGAGGTGGTTAACGTCCTTACCCCTACTTATTACAGCTTGACAAAGGCAACACACGGCTTGACACCTGTTGTCCGCTTTTCTGTTGAAATACCTCCACACTGAAGAGCTGATTTTTTTGGTATTTTCACCAGGCATGTCAACGGCCATATTACTCCCACGGACAACAGGTGTCTCCCCGGGTGCCTGACTTAAACAAACCACCTCACCATCAGAATCCTCCTGGTCAATTTCCTCCCCAGCGCCAGCAACACCCATATCCTCCTCATCCTGGTGTACTTCAACACTGACATCTTCAATCTGACTATCAGGAACTGGACTGCGGGTGCTCCTTCCAGCACTTGCAGGGGGCGTGCAAATGGTGGAAGGCGCATGCTCTTCACGTCCAGTGTTGGGAAGGTCAGGCATCGCAACCGACACAATTGGACTCTCCTTGTGGATTTGGGATTTCGAAGAACGCACAGTTCTTTGCGGTGCTTTTGCCAGCTTGAGTCTTTTCAGTTTTCTAGCGAGAGGCTGAGTGCTTCCATCCTCATGTGAAGCTGAACCACTAGCCATGAACATAGGCCAGGGCCTCAGCCGTTCCTTGCCACTCCGTGTGGTAAATGGCATATTGGCAAGTTTACGCTTCTCCTCCGACAATTTTATTTTAGGTTTTGGAGTCCTTTTTTTTACTGATATTTGGTGTTTTGGATTTGACATGCTCTGTACTATGACATTGGGCATCGGCCTTGGCAGACGACGTTGCTGGCATTTCATCGTCTCGGCCATGACTAGTGGCAGCAGCTTCAGCACGAGGTGGAAGTGGATCTTGATCTTTCCCTAATTTTGGAACCTCAACATTTTTGTTCTCCATATTTTAATAGGCACAACTAAAAGGCACCTCAGGTAAACAATGGAGATGGATGGATACTAGTATACAATTATGGATGGACTGCCGAGTGCCGACACAGAGATAGCTACAGCCGTGGACTACCGTACTGTACTGTGTCTGCTGCTAATATAGACTGGATGATAATGAGATGTAGTATGTATAAAGAAGAAAGAAAGAAAAAACCACGGGTAGGTGGTATACAATTATGGATGGACTGCCGAGTGCCGACACAGAGGTAGCTACAGCCGTGGACTACCGTACTATACTGTTTCTGCTGCTAATATAGACTGGATGATAATGAGATGTAGTATGTATAAAGAAGAAAGAAAAAAAAAACCACGGGTAGGTGGTATACAATTATGGATGGACTGCCGAGTGCCGACACAGAGGTAGCTACAGCCATTGACTACCGTACTGTACTGTGTCTGCTGCTAATATAGACTGGATGATAATGAGATGTAGTATGTATAAAGAAGAAAGAAAAAAAAAACCACGGGTAGGTGGTATACAATTATGGATGGACTGCCGAGTGCCGACACAGAGGTAGCTACAGCCGTGGACTACTGTACTGTACTGTGTCTGCTGCTAATATAGACTGGATGATAATGAGATGTAGTATGTATAAAGAAGAAAGAAAAAAAAAACCACGGGTAGGTGGTATACAATTATGGATGGACTGCCGAGTGCCGACACAGAGATAGCTACAGCCGTGGACTACCGTACTGTACTGTGTCTGCTGCTAATATAGACTGGATGATAATGAGATGTAGTATGTATAAAGAAGAAAGAAAAAAAAAACCACGGGTAGGTGGTATACAATTATGGATGGACTGCCGAGTGCCGACACAGAGGTAGCTACAGCCGTGGACTACCGTACTGTACTGTGTCTGCTGCTAATATAGACTGGATGATAATGAGATGTAGTATGTATAAAGAAGAAAGAAAAAAAAAACCACGGGTAGGTGGTATACAATTATGGATGGACTGCCGAGTGCCGACACAGAGGTAGCTACAGCCGTGGACTACCGTACTGTACTGTGTCTGCTGCTAATATAGACTGGTTGATAATGAGATGTAGTATGTATAAAGAAGAAAGAAAAAAAAAACCACGGGTAGGTGGTATACAATTATGGATGGACTGCCGAGTGCCGACACAGAGGTAGCTACAGCCGTGGACTACCGTACTGTACTGTGTCTGCTGCTAATATAGACTGGATGATAATGAGATGTAGTATGTATAAAGAAGAAAGAAAAGAAAAACCACGGGTAGGTGGTATACAATTATGGATGGACTGCCGAGTGCCGACACAGAGGTAGCTACAGCCGTGGACTACCGTACTGTACTGTGTCTGCTGCTAATATAGACTGGATGATAATGAGATGTAGTATGTATAAAGAAGAAAGAAAAAAAAAACCACGGGTAGGTGGTATACAATTATGGATGGACTGCCGAGTGCCGACACAGAGGTAGCTACAGCCGTGGACTACCGTACTGTACTGTGTCTGCTGCTAATATAGACTGGATGATAATGAGATGTAGTATGTATAAAGAAGAAAGAAAAAAAAAAACACGGGTAGGTGGTATACAATTATGGATGGACTGCCGAGTGCCGACACAGAGATAGCTACAGCCGTGGACTACCGTACTGTACTGTGTCTGCTGCTAATATAGACTGGATGATAATGAGATGTAGTATGTATAAAGAAGAAAGGAAAAAAAAACCACGGGTAGGTGGTATACAATTATGGATGGACTGCCGAGTGCCGACACAGAGGTAGCTACAGCCGTGGACTACCGTACTGTACTGTGTCTGCTGCTAATATAGACTGGATGATAATGAGATGTAGTATGTATAAAGAAGAAAGAAAAAAAAAACCACGGGTAGGTGGTATACAATTATGGATGGACTGCCGAGTGCCGACACAGAGGTAGCTACAGCCGTGGACTACCGTACTGTACTGTGTCTGCTGCTAATATAGACTGGATGATAATGAGATGTAGTATGTATAAAGAAGAAAGAAAAAAAAAACCACGGGTAGGTGGTATACAATTATGGATGGACTGCCGAGTGCCGACACAGAGGTAGCTACAGCCGTGGACTACCGTACTGTACTGTGTCTGCTGCTAATATAGACTGGATGATAATGAGATGTAGTATGTATAAAGAAGAAAGAAAAAAAAAACCACGGGTAGGTGGTATACAATTATGGATGGACTGCCGAGTGCCGACACAGAGGTAGCTACAGCCGTGAACTACCGTACTGTGTCTGCTGCTAGTATAGACTGGATGATAAATAATGATATAAAAAATATATATATATCACTACTGCAGCCGGACAGGTATATATTATATAATGACGGACCTGCTGGACACTGTCTGTCAGCAGAATGAGTTTTTTAATTTTTATAGAATAAAAAAACACCACACAAGTCACACGACGAGTGTACTTTTTCAGGCAGACATTCAATCACAATATACTATACTGGTGGTCAGTGTGGTCAGGTCACTGGTCACAGTGGTCAGTGGTCAGTCACACTGGCAGTGGCACTCTGGCAGCAAAAGTGTGCACTGTTTAATATGTACTCCTGGCTCCTGCTATAACCTATAACTGCTCCCCAGTCTCCCCCACAATTAAGCTGTGTGAGCACAGTCAGATATTATACATAGATGATGCAGCACACTGGGCTGAGCACAGATATGGTATGTGAGTGTGACTGAGTCACTGTGTATCGTTTTTTTCAGGCAGAGAACAAGAACAGAACGGATTATTAAATAATAATAAATTATAAAACTGCACTGGTGGTCAGGTCACTGGTCAGTGGTCATCAGTCACTAGTATAACTCCTCCTAAGCTCCAGTAAGTAAATGAAGTGTCTCACTCTCACTCTCCTATCTATTTTAATTTCTAAACGGAGAGGACGCCAGCCACGTCCTCTCCCTATCAATCTCAATGCACGTGTGAAAATGGCCGCGACGCGCGGCTCCTTATATAGAATCCGAGTCTCGCGATAGAATCCGAGCCTCGCGAGAATCCGACAGCGTGATGATGACGTTCGGGCGCGCTCGGGTTAACCGAGCAAGGCGGGAAGATCCGAGTCGCTCGGACCCGTGTAAAAAAACATGACGTTCGGGCGGGTTCGGATTCAGAGAAACCGAACCCGCTCATCTCTACTGATGACCCCGCGCGACGCCCACCTGCTCCCTGTTTCTGGGGTTCCTCCTCCTGCTGGGATGCCCGGGTCACTTTGAGCCAGACCTCCACGTCCTTGAACCCAAAATCCATGACCCGTAGCCCGTCCTGTTTCTCCCGAAACTCTTGGTCATACCGCCGCCATTTCGAGCCCGAGGACGTGCGCTGCATGTCGTGGACGAGATGCAGGTACCGGATAATATTCATGTGCTCTTCCGGCCTATCCTCCAAATAGCATGCCGCAAACACCCAGAAACCGGCCAGCCAATTATCAAAAGACCGGAAAACCTCTGTCCCCATGCCCTTCTTAGCGGCCGCCGCTTTGTAGTCCTTCTTCATGGCCTTAGTCAAGACGAATAAGTCCACGAAGTCACCCCTACGTATCTTCTTGCGGCAGCTGTCTCGCAGCCCCCGCATAACTGCGGTGTACTCGCAGCGCACTACCCCCGGAAGATCGCGCCGCTTTTTCGCCCTACGCTCCTCCTCACTAAGTCGCTTGCGTCGCTTACGCCTCTTCTGCTGTTTTGCTGCCCGCTTGGCAAATTTTTCGGCCAACCTCCTTGCTCTAGCAGTACTGTCTGCGTCGGACGCTTGCGACGCCAAAGAAGAGGAAGAGGAGGAAGATGAAGAGCTATGCGAACTCGAGCTCGTGGTGGAAATTGATATAGCCTGCACCAACTCACCGGATGCCATCGACCTCTCCGACTCGAAATCTTCATCCTCCTCAGCCCAATCATCGTCCTCCACGAAATCTGCCAAATCCCCTTCTTCTCGGCCCTCTGTGGAAGACAAAACAGAAGAGGGCCCGGCCCATGCTTGCGGCGCACGCCGGGCCCCCCGTGTGGAATGCGCAGTGAGCTCGCGCCCCTGCTGCTCCCGGTCCGTCCCCAGCTCTAGCTCCGCAGCGGCGGCCCCCAGCTCCCGGCAGGCTCGTGCCACCCGCTGGGCCGCTGAGGCCCTCCGCTTGCCAGACGCCCTGCCTCCCGCAGACTGGCCGAAATCCGCCATCGTCCTAGGGGAGGCCACTGCAGCTAATGGCCCCAGAGCCTCTACCACCGTGGCCAGCGCCGACGCTATGGCCCCAGGGGGATCCCGCGTGCCGCGACCCCCGTCGACAGCGCCCGAAGGACGACCGGTCCTTGGTTGGGCGCGAGCCTGCGCCCGACGACCAGCCGATGTGACCCGGGGACCCGGCCCCTGCTGCTCCGACGTGAAGGCTGGTGCCCTCCGGCCGGACCATCCGCTCTCCACTTCTGATCCTTCGTCCTCTTTCCCCGACGAAGCAGAAGCATCCCCCGGTCCTGGGGAGGACCCGCTGTCGTGCGCAGCGGCCCGAGCCGCGGCCCTGCGGCCGCTGACCCATTCCCTGTCTCCCCGCCCCCCGCGGGACCCGCTGCGACCCGCCTCTGTGGGGCTGGTATGTGCAGCCAAAGAAACCCGCGGTGCACCCGCGCGTGTTCCCCCGCGCGGCACCTGACCTGCGGAGTGCGCACGCGCATGCTGCTCCCGGCCACCACTTGCAGTTCCTGCCGTGGCTCCATCTCTTGTTGCTATCCTTATGCGCCCAGCGCTGCCTACCAGAGGCACACGCTGCACCCCCCTTGCGTGCCCCCTCCCCCTGCCGGATTCCGGCATCCGGGGAGTAGAACTGAGTGGCTGGTGCGTTGGTGGCGCCGCTGCGCGCGCACGTGCGCGGCCGGCGCCGTCCGGAGCGAGCGCGCACCCCGTGCGCGCGTCCCACCTCCTCCTGCCATCGGGCTCCCGGACTGTGTCTCCTCCTCGGCCGCCGCGCGAGGCTCCTGCACAGGCCCCGCGCGGCGACCGCCAGCTCCCCTTCTCGTCCTCTCCCCCCGCCCGGCACTAACATTCGGCCGTGGCAAGGGAGGAGGGCTAGGACCTGCATCCACCGGGCGCCCCCCCGCGGCGCGCACGTGCGCGCCCGCGGGCGCTGATCCCGGACTCGGCGGCTCCCGGCGGGGATGGCCGCCGCCCGTCACTCCTCGAGCGGCCTGAAAGGACCCCTGGTCCCCCACGCCGCCCTCGCCCGGCCGGTGTAACCGACTCGGCTGCCGGCGGCGAGCCCGACCGGGCCCTGCTTGTGACGCCCGCAGCCGTGTTCGTTGAGGCCCCGAGGGACGGAGCCCCGTCCCCCATGCTGCCCTCTGCAACCTCAGGGCCCGCTCGACTGTCTGACTCACGGTACCGAGCCGGGGCCCTAAGCACACATTGGGGGCGAGCAGCCATACCAGCAGTAACAAGAAGGAGGAGAGGGGGGAGTACAACACTGAGGAAGGGGTTTTGTGTTATTCTGCTTGCAATGAATGAAAAAACAAAATTGTCTGCAATGCAGCACTCACCTAAAGCAAATCCACCAAGAGAACTAAGATGGCCTCACCTTCCCTATATATATCAAACCCTCCCCCTAAAGAAGGCTGTACTTTCCTCACAGCTAGGTCCACCCCTCCCCAGATGTTTAACTCTTTCCTCTCCTATACAGTCAATACTCTCTCCATAGGAACACCCTCAGATGGGTGTGCTGGTGCTCCACTTCTAGAGGTGGCGTCCCACCTAAGTGGTGGAATAATGTCCTTGATTTGAATGTGGATATTCCAGAGCCCAAAAAAAATTAAAAATCAAAATAATAATAATAATGCTGATGAGTAAAATGTCTTTTTGATAATGATAAAGTCCAGTAGGTAAGGCGTGGGGTACCCCTGAGTGACCACTTGCGGTGCGGGTACTGGGACAGAGCTAGTGCTCAAGGAAATAAGGACTCCGGACAAACCGTGTCCCCTTTATGTCCTGATCTACCCCGATGTCGCTCTGGTGAGCGCACCGCGGTTCTCTAGACGACAGGGGATCGGTTGCTTGTCTTGGAGAGAGAGAAGGACACTGCTTCTAGCCCTATAGGGCTATCTGCTTTGCCTTTTCCTCTCCTACAGAGTCCCTTACCTGATCGCTGCTGCTCTGTCTGCTTCAGCTGCGTCCGGCGTCCTCCCTCACTTCCGGGTTGTCCCGATCACGTGACCGCAGTGAGGTCTCGATGATTAACAGCTCTCTCCACTTTCTTTCCTCCTCCTCTTACTCTTTAGTGTGCCAGTGGCGCACCCAGGGGGGGTTCCGAGTACCCAGAAACCCCCCTCCACTAAAAAAAAAAAAAAAAAATTTTTTTTTTTTTTTTTTAGCTGCATGAGTATTATTAATGACTGTCTAGCGTCCTCTGCAGCCTGCTGTCTTCCTGGTGGCACTTGCAAGTGCAATAAAAGTTTACTTTATTTTAATTATAGTACATATATATCCATGTGCCTACATATATACACATGTATATACATACATACATACATACATACATATAAACACACACACACACACACACACACACACACATGATATATATATATACATGTGTATATATATGTGTACTGTATGTGTGTGTGTGTATATATATATATATATATATATATATATGTATGCATGTTTAATATGCTATGTATATGTGTATATGGGTTCACTACGATCTCCCGGCGGCCGGCCTCCGGCTTACCAACAATGTGGCGAGCGCAAATGAGCCCCTTGCGGGCTCGCTGCGCTCACCACGAAACGCGCGCCACACTATTCTATTCTCCCTCCAGGGGGGTCGAGGACCCCCACGAGGTAGAATAAGTGTCGGTATGCCGGCGGTCAGGCTCCCGGCGCCGGTATGCTGGTCGCCGGGAGCCCGACCGCCGGCATACTGAAGACCACCCGTGTATATGTATGTGTGTGTGTATGTGTATATATATATATATATATATATATATGTGTGTGTGTAGATAGATATATATATATATATATATATATATATACACACACACAGACACACTAGTTTTACGGACCCAGCATATACTGGGTCACCTCAGTCCCCACCCCCGTGATTGGCTCCGCCCAGTTCTGGAAACCCCCCCCCATGCAAATCCTGCGTTTGCCACTGGGTGCGGCTCTGATATGAGTGTCCTTGGTTTACTGTGACTGCTTTGATGATGCTCCAACGCGTATCGGCCAGTGTTGGCCTTCGTCAGGGAGTCCTTCTCTATTAGGGCAGAGCTATCTCACATATCTCCTATGGCTAGGCCAGATCTGTGACTTTGTGCCTCATTTGCTGACTCCGCCCAGCGATGTGACTCCATCCAGCGTTAGCAAATGAGGCACAAAGTCACAGATCTGGGCTAATATATATTATATAGGAGATGCACATGTCCCAAAATGACCCAAGCATGCAGGGGTTAGTACTTGCACTTTAGCAGTCCTTATAGCCGGTCTCCACTGTTCCGTCTGTTTGTCTCCAGGCTGCTTGATTAGCTTTGCAGCCAAAGCATGGAGCCTGCAGCAACCCTCTCTCGGGGGTATGAATGCTCTGCTGAAAAGACGTATTGGCAGTCCAGACCTCACTAGTGTTTGCCGGATAGATATTTAATCCCGGCCGGGAAAATCGTGGTAACTCTACTGTGGACACTGAGGAAGCTGCTGAGGTGAAAGGCAAAAGCGGAGTAACACGTATGTCATTATTCACGCCCAGGAGAGTTACCACGATTACCTAAATATTGCGCCAGGTAGAGCCCCTATCACACATTACAACAGGCAGAGTCCCCTTTCACACATTACCACAGCAGAGTCCACCTTTTTACACATTAGGCAGTGTCCCCCTTTTTACACATTACGGCTAGCAGTGTCCCCCTTTTTACACATTACGGCTAGCAGAGTCCCCATTTTTACAAATTACGGCAGCAGTGTCCCCCTTTTTACACACTACAGCAGGCAGAGTCCCCTTTTTACACATTACGGCAGGCAGAGTCCCCCTTTTTACACATTACGGCAGCAGAGTCCCCCTTTTTACACATTAGGCAGGCAGTGTCCCCCTTTTTACACACTATGGCAGGCAGAGTCCCCTTTTTACACATTATGGCAGCAGAGTCCCCATTTATACACATTACGGCAGCAGGGTCCCCTTTTTACACATTATGCAGGCAGAGTCCCCCTTTTTACACACTATGGCAGGTAGAGCCCCTTTTTTACACACTACAGAAGGCAGAGTCCCCTTTTTTTACACATAGCAGCAGAGTCCCCCTTTTTTACACACTATGGCAGTAGAGTCCCCCTTTTTACACACTATTGCAGGTAAAGTTTCCTTTTTACACACATACCCTTATGTATGGAGTCCTCCTCAGTCCTCAGCCGGAGCCAGTGACAGCCCCACACCACAGCCTCTCCCGTACTGTGTGTTTTGGCCGGCTCCTCAATGAGTCCTCATGCAGACTCTCTTGGTCACGCTCAAATGTCATGTCACATGACATGACGCCAGCGACCAGAGCACAGAGAGCGTACAAAGAGAGGAGGTGCACCCGCACCACTGCTGCTGATAGATGCTGCGCTCGGTGGGTGGGCGGCTCTACTTGCTTATACAGCAGCTGCACAATGTGGGTACACGGCCAGGGCCCGGGGGAGTCGGACATCAGCTTCTCTAATGAAGGTGCCACCACTAGGCATGTGCCTCTCGTGCCTAGTGGGAAATCCGGCACTGCCGACATGTCGGCAGTGTCCATCTCTGAATCAGAGCCTATCCTCTCAGACCATGGTTTCTCTGACATGTGGGGGGAGGCCCAGCACAGGGCTAGTCCGCCCCACATGTCTGGCTCTGTCCCCTCCTCCTCCAAGGGGTGCAAAAGTTTGCAGGCCGCTACTCACCACCTCCCGGGTTGCAGCAGCTCCGTGTGACATCACGCAGCCGCCACGGCCCATTCCCCCAACTGCTTCGACACGCCTGCGTTGTCCGGACCATGCACCACCAACGGCGTTCTAATGTCGTCGGCACGCCCCCTCCCGCCCCGCGACCACCAGTGAGATGCTTTCGCACTAGGCAAAGGGCTTCAGACTGCGATTGGGTCTGAATTAGGCCCAGTGTCCCCAGTTGGGTATAACTGTGTCCGCAAATCATTTGTCCCAATCCAATTTCTCTGCAAAAATCATGCCTTGACACTCCCCCGGTTCCTGTTGCCCAGACTCTCCATTACCGGCAGCCGCTTTCACCGCTGCGCATGGGTGCCGCGGCTGCTATCTTGTACAAGGCAGGAGGCGCTGGCAGCATTGTGAGCGGGCGGTCAGCGCTGGCTTCCTGGTGTGCGGGCGGTCAGCGCTGGCAAGCAGCAGGCGGGAGCGGTCAGCAGTAACAGCAGGTTACTTCTATTCAGTGTAAGTGGGGGTGGGGGGGGACCTGCTGTGCCGCCCCTAGGCATGTGCCCCACGTGCCTAGTGGGAAATCCAGCACTGGGAGAGGGCAGCCAGCTTGGCGCAGCACTAGGCAGGGAGGGTGGGTGTGATGTCACATGGGGGCGTGGTGGGGGCGTGGCTATGTAGCTAAGGCTGCACTGGGGGCGTGGAGCTTGCCATCGCATCAATGTGGCCATGGCCCCGCAGTACAGTGCCGATATTACAGGCACTGTACAGCGGGGGAGAAGGAGGGGGACTACGATGACGCAATTCAATTGTGTCATAAGAATATCAGCATCACATATGCATAATGATAATATACTGGTTCATCTATATAATACTGTACTGAGACCAAGGCAAAATCTAGGGGGGTAATTCAGATCTGATCGCGGCTGTGCGTTTTTGCACATCGTGTGATCAGATCCGAACTGCACATGCGTCTGAGCCGCACTGCAGCGGCGCGATGGATGGCTGCTAAGGGGATTGGCACCCTGCGACGGGATGGTGCTAAGGATCCAGTCGCACGGGTGTTCGCAATCGCAAGGAGATTGACAGGAAGAGGGCGTTTGTGGGTGGTAACTGACCGTTTTCCGGGAGTGTCCGGTAAAACGCAGGCAGCCTCAGGAGTTTCGAGGAGGGTGTCTGACGTCCGCTCCGGCCCCGATCAGCAGGATTCAATCGCAGCGGCTGAGTAAGTCCTCGTCTCTGCAGAGACTGCACAAAATGATTTTTGTGCGGCTCTGCTAACGAAGCGATCGCACACCTGCTCAGCGTTTTCCCTTCCCCCTGTCGGCGGCGACTATCCGGTTGCAGGGCTGCAAAAAACGCAGCCCAGCGATCAGATCTGAATTAGGCCCTAGGTTTACAGAAATAAGTGTATGCAAAACAAAGACAAACTTGCATCACAAATCTGTGATAACCTGGGTAACAATGGCCCTCATTCCGAGTCGTTCGCTCGGTAATTTTCTTCGCATCGCAGCGTTTTTCTGCTTAGTACGCATGCGCAATGTTCGACTGCGCCAAGTAATTTTGCTATGAAGATAGTTTTTTTACTCACGGCTTTTTCTTCGCTCCGGCGAACGTAATGTGATTGACAGGAAATGGGTGTTACTGGGCGGAAACACGGCGTTTTATGGGCGTGTGGATGAAAACGCTACCGTTTCAGGGAAAAACGCAGGAGTGGCTGGAGAAACGGGGGAGTGTCTGGGCGAACGCTGGGTGTGTTTGTGACGTCAAACCAGGAACGACAAGCACTGAACTGATCGCAGATGCCGAGTAAGTCTGAAGCTACTCTGAAACTGCTAAGTAGTTTGTAATCGCAATATTGCGAATACATCGTTCGCAAATTTAAGAAACTAAGATTCACTCCCAGTAGGCGGCGGCTTAGCGTGTGTAACTCTGCTAAAATCGCCTTGCGAGCGATCAACTCGGAATGAGGGCCAATGTCTTGAGGCCCCACACACGGCACGATGAAGATGAACTGGAACAATATAGCAGCTATATCGTTCCGTGTATGAGCATGATATCGTTCATTGCGCGCACCCGTGGGGTCGTCCGGAGGAGGACCAGCATAGCGAGCAGTCAGGCCCTCAGATGCTCCGTCGCATTGGCAGCACATGTCGTTTCATGTGTGGTCAGCTTTAGATTAGGCTATTGCAGCACCTTTGGTGCACGGTGGGCAGTAACTTGTCATGGGGCACGGTGGGCAGTACCTTTTGATGGTGCACGGTAGGCAGTACCTTTTCATGGTGCACGGTGGGCAGTAACATTTCATGGTGCACGGCGGGTAGTAACTTGTCATGGTGCATGGTGGGCAGTACCTTTTGATGGTGCACGGTGGGCAGTACCTTTTGATGGTGCACGGCGGGCAGTAACTTTTCATGGTGCACGGTGGGCAATACCATTAGATGGTGCACAGTTGGCAGTACCTTTTGATGATGCACGGTGGGCAGTACCTTTTGATGGTGCACAGTTGGCAGTACCTTTTGATGGTGCACGGTGGGCAGTACCTTTTGATGGTGCACGGTAGGCAGTACCTTTTCATGGTGCACGGTGGGCAGTAACATTTCATGGTGCACGGCGGGTAGTAACTTGTCATGGTGCATGGTGGGCAGTACCTTTTGATGGTGCACGGTGGGCAGTACCTTTTGATGGTGCACGGCGGGCAGTAACTTTTCATGGTGCACGGTGGGCAATACCATTAGATGGTGCACAGTTGGCAGTACCTTTTGATGATGCACGGTGGGCAGTACCTTTTGATGGTGCACAGTTGGCAGTACCTTTTGATGGTGCACGGTGGGCAGTACTTTTTGATGGTGCACGGCGGGCAGTAACTTTTCATGGTGCACGGTGGGCAATACCATTAGATGGTGCACAGTTGGCAGTACCTTTTGATGATGCACGGTGGGCAGTACCTTTTGATGGTGCACAGTTGGCAGTACCTTTTGATGGTGCACGGTGGGCAGTACCTTTTGATGGTGCACAGTTGGCAGTACCTATTGATGGTGCACGGTGGGCAGTACCTTTTGATGGTTCACGGTGGGCAGTAACTTTTCATGTTGCACGGTGGGCAGTAACATTTCATGGTGCACGGCGGGTAGTAACTTGTCATGGTGCATGGTGGGCAGTACCTTTGGGTGGTCTTCTGTTTGCCGGCGGTCGGGCTCCCGGCGCTCAGTATACCGGCGCCGGGAGCCCGACAGCCGGCATACCGACACTTATTTTCCCTCGTGGGGGTCCACGACCCCCATAGAGGGAGAATAAAATAGTGTGGCGCGCGTAGCGCGCCACCGTGCCCGTAGCGTGGCGAGCACAGCGAGCCCGCAAGGGGCTCATTTGCGCTCGCCAAGCTGTCGGTAAGCCGGCGGTCAGGCTCCCGGCGCCGGGATGCTGGTCGCCGGGAGCCCGACCGCCGGCCAGCCGTAGTGAACCCGTACCTTTTGATGGTGCACGGTGGGCAGTACCTTTTGATGGTGCACGGCGGGCAGTAACTTTTCATGGTGCACGGTGGGCAATACCATTAGATGGTGCACAGTTGGCAGTACCTTTTGATGATGCACGGTGGGCAGTACCTTTTGATGGTTCACGGTGGGCAGTAACTTTTCATGGTGCACGGTGGGCAGTAACTTTTCATGGTGCACGGTGGGCAGTACCTTTTCATGGTGCAGGGTGGGCAGTACCTTTTGATGGTGCACGGTGGGCGGTACCTTTTCATGGTGCAGGGTGGGCAGTACCTTTTGATGGTGCACGGTGGGTGGTACCTTTTCATGGTGCACGGTGGCCAGTACCTTCAGATGGTGCACAGTGGGCAGTACCTTTTGATAGTGCACGGTGGGTCCTTTTAAGAATTTGTTTTTGGATCCTGCAATTTGCAAATTAATCCGACAAGTATAACAGCCTGTTCCTGCAGCTAATATAATGCAATTATATAAATTAGTAAAGGTTGATACGCATTTACATCTCCTGGCTCAGAGCGGTTTTAATTGTGGTTTTCCTGCTAATGTAACAGGCTTACTATTGGCTGTGTGACAGTATACTTATGTATCGGTGGTTGTATCCGTCTGAATATGGTGGGCACCATGTTTCTGGAGACCTGCGCATGTGCATCTGTTAAAACGCCCCTGGATGGATACAGTGGCTAGGGTCCCAGCGGGTCAGCTTATTTTAAGCAGACTATGGGTGGTATTCAAATTATATATCACGCCCAATCTCCTTTCTGAAGTGATCCTGCTATCGCGCATAGTAATCAGGTTTAGCTGTGTAAAGGGCTGGGCGCCTCGCTACTCCAGGGGTAGCGAGCTGAAATGATGATACCACGCCCGTCAGCGGAAACAGAACGGGTGTGGAAGGGGGTGAAAAGAATTGAATACCGCCCTCTAAGTAGCTCCTTTTAGAAGATACTTCATATCCATCCAAATAGCTCTGTCATTAATGTTTCCGCTTAAATAGTAATTTAATTAAAATTATGGATGTAATACAGAAGATAGAGATTATAAAGGTCGACAGTCATTAGGTCAACAGTGTCAAAAGGTCAACATGAAAAAGGTCAACACAAAAATCTTTTTGTCTTTGTTAGTTTGTGTTTTTGAAACATATGTCACCAAAATTTGTCAAATGCGTCCCATTGCGGCATCACTTTGCACGCCACGCTTCCGGCTCACTGGCTCGCTTCGCATGCCACAAGGTTACTAAAGGTAATCGTTTGTGACATGGAAAGTGAATGCTGCGAAAGTTGTAAAAACATGAAAAAAACATCAAAAACATTTGTCAACCTTTTTATCCTGTCGGCCGTTTGACCATGTCGATCTTTTGACTGTCCCCCCTACGGTGTCGACCTATTGGGCCAGTTGTACTAAGCCTTAACAAGTGGTAAAGTGGAGAGAGATAAAGTTCCAGCCAATCAGCTCTTAGCTGCCGTGTCACGGGCCATGTTTGAAAAATGACAGGAGCTGATTGGTCGGTAACTTCTCTCACACCACTTTATCACTCTCCAAGGTTCAGTACATCTGCCCCATTGACTGTTGACCTTGTAACTCTCTTATCAACCACCTCCCAAAATGATTGTGCTCTTTCTAAACCCCTGACCCTCTTATGCGGTCTCACCATTCTAAGGCAGCACGTTGTATATTTGTAAGGACTCCCCCTATTCCAGTAATTCCACAAGTGTACCTCATTAAAGAAGCAGCCAAGAATACAGAGCAATCTCTGGATAATTACCTGCTGCCAGATTCCAGTCTCGGCAGATGTACGGCTGACTGTCAGCACTTTAAGTTCATTAGTAATATTAATACATGCCAGTCTTGCATAAGTAGTGCTATGTAATTCATACAGTTACTTATACAAATAACTAGGCACCTATGCCAACGGCCAGACCGCATAGAATACTGCCTGAGACAGTGGCCATAGCCGCAGGCGCCCTGTGCGATTGCACGGCTGTCAGTGACAGCCCTTCTGCTCACCACGCCTGCAGGCAGTTCCTCTGCCTCCCCCATACAGGGAGGAGCTCTGTATCGGCTTCCCCTTTTCACTGGAGAGTCGCTGCTTGGAGATTTGCCATCACTTGGAGCCAATACAGGATGGTGCACTACAAGTATCAGTACTGCCAGTCTCTCTTTCTCTCTCTGTAGTGCTTGCTGTGCTCCAGCCACCCCTGACCAGCAACCCATAACTGCCACTCCTCCAGCTTGTCCCTCTGTACAAAAGTCTCAGTACAGAAATTCATTAACCTTAAACATTTAACAGTCTAAATAGAAATTATTTATAACTTTTCTATGCTAAATACAGCACTTAACCATGCCCAATATCAAGCACAGTTTTGCCCGCCTCCTTTCCTGATTGGCCCACCAGGATCATGCCACCCACAGTAGTGATGACCATCAATGGTTCAAACCATTGGCGGTTTTCTGTCTATGGCTTCTTGCAAGGTACAGATGGCACCATGGATGGAGACTATGATCGATGGTGATCTATTTGATAGCCTCCCCCTCCCCCCAGGACATACTAATTGCCGCAGAGTGGTAGGACATCTCCAATTCCCCTAAAATATCTATATATTGCTGCATGCAGCTGTGGCCAGTGCACGTAGAACCTACGCATCTTGATGTTCCTGGTCACCATGTTGAGCAGGTGAAATAACTCACATCTTGCCACGCATGATATATGGGTAGTATGATATGACACTAATTTAATTTTAAAGACCCTACCCAAATTGCATACAGGCAAGCACCCTTGTGGAGGTCTACGAGGTCTCAGCCTGATTCAGGAACCTCCCAGACATTTTGGGGCAATAGGTGACTATATATGACTATATGGGGCACACTAACCTTTTTTCACTTTGTCACTGAGGGAAAGTCTTCTCCATAATACATGCAAAAACAAAACACCAAAACAGAAATTTCTCAACCTTCTAAAAAACAAGAAGTTTCCACACAAATCCAAAATATAAAGGAAATAGACACAGCCTCTATGAATTGTGGGTAAGTATATGTAACTGATCAAGTTATGAATTTTATACTCATTGTCCTTCAGGCAGATGATAGGGAGATGGACACACGTTATCATTACATGGTGACCAGCCAAGTACTACGAAGCCCCATGCATGCCAGGGAACGTGTAGGCTACAGAAGCACTTGGTTGAACCATTTTTGGGAGCAGAACCAACACTTGACTTGTGAGACTATTGATGGACTAGTAAATGGATAGACTGAAAAATGACATGGCTCCCTCCAATGCATAGTTGGTGGGCCAGATGTAATGATGCCCGAGTTCGGCGGCTGTGCGGTATGCCGGCTGAACCCGGACTTTTCTAAAAGAAGCAATCACTTATAAGGCACTGTAAGTGATTTTTTTTCCTTAAAAAAAAACGTCCAAGATCGGCTGGTATCCCGCACAGCCGCCGAACTCGGGCGCCCTAACATCCGGCCCCATATGTTTATGTCTTCTGCATCGTCTGTCTCTTCCTGAGAAGGTCCCCTCTCCCTCACCTGTATCCTGTTACCTTCTCACAGGTTCTCCGGGAGGATCAGTAGCCGACGCTCTACTACAACTTAGCAAATTTGCGGTCAGGGCGGTGACCTGGGACACCAGCAAACCGGCAGCCGCAAAGCTGAAAAAGGCCGGAGAGAAGGTATTGTCTACAGATCCGGGCAATAAAAACAATCTGCCAGTTGCACTGACTGGAAATTCTGGAGCATTTGTGGTCACTAACTTCTGGGAACACTTCAGCAAGGAGAAGGAGGTAGCCCAGGTAAGCACGGCTGTCCAAGGTGAGATTTTTTTTCTTCCATACCAAAGCTAATTGACATTTCTGTACCTCTCCTTTTCATCCCACCCCCTCTCCTACCATGTCAAATCCTTTATTTGCCCATGCAAAGACAACTTCAATATGAGTAGAATCATTGTATAAAAGATAGAGTTGGTGCTAAATAAGAATACACTGAGAATTTGATCTTCGCGTTACCGTCCTAGTGACAGCGTAATTTCACAGACCCAGATTTTGGTCAGAATTCTTTTTTTTACACTTTAAAGTGATTGTCCGCTGCTTAATAGCACACGCCAACATAACTCTATAGACCTGTATTGAAGAGCAGACCCTACTTTTGGTAACAGGGAGAGTTCCTTGGGGTGGGAGAGGGCGGGCGACATGCCTCTGTTTTCATAAACGAAGCCCATCGTCACCCCAACCCCACCCCCAAACAGCATCAGACTGTCAATCACTGACTGACTGACTGACTGACTGACTGACTCACTCACTCACTCACTCACTCACAGGCTGACTGCCTGATTCCTTCCCTGCATCCTGTGTTGCAGGACCCAGTCGCGCATCCGCAGAACGCATCCTGCGCAAATCTGTACTTTGAGCTTCACAGCGCAATAACAACCGGACCTGAAATGGGTCCATTATGCAGCATTAAGCTTTGACTGTCCCACATCAGAAATCCAATTCCCTTGCCGAAGATGGAGGGGCGATGTGTTGCAAGATGAAAGAGCCCCCTCCAATTTCCTGTGTCACCCCCACAGGGCTGCCATCAGAAATTGTGGGGCCCAGGACTGACAAAATAGTTGGGGCCCCCCCTCCCGGAAAAAAAAAAAAAGTTACATAAAAATAAATATATATTTAAAAAAAATAAAAAATACAAATTCTATGCACACACGGAGCAGCACCATATTAAGTCCCCACAGCATTGGCGTTTCTATAATGGGTGCAGTTTGTGCGATGCACACGGGTCCCTGAGTCTCGGGGGGGCCCACACCGCACACACTGCACCCATTTCTCCTATACTTACCTTTCCGGAGTTCATCGCTGACCGTGTGTGGGCCCCTCCTCTCCCGTAGCCGTCGCGCCGCTGCTAGCGCACTGACCACTAGAGACTCTGGCACAGTGCCAGAGTCTACAGCGCATGCGCAGGACTCCGAAAAAATGTTGCGGTGGCCATTTTTCAGACTACGATTGGGAACGGTAACCTTGCCGGAAAGCATGGCGAGGGCTCACTTTACAAAGAAAATGCCACCCAAAAAAACATTAAAAACTCATATCGACCTTTTCCATGTCGACCTAACGGATGTGTCAACCTTTTTCTGGTGTCGACCTAGTCACTGTCGACTAAAAGGCATCGACATAATGTCTGTCGACCTAGACACTGTCGACCCTATGTCCCATACCCCACCATATTATGCACCCACATTAATGCCCTTATCACCATATGGCCACACAAGTATCTGCTCATTGTCAGGGGCTTCCTTCCCCTTTCCCCCATTGCTGCCACTGTCGGGAGGGTCCGGGATGCTCATGCCGCTGCCTGCCCTCCCGCTGTCGGCCCCGCCGTTTTGCTGCTGTCCTCCATCCTCCTGCAGCTCTGTATTGAAAACGTCCCTCCCAAAATGGCCGCCACCTCAGAGGAGACAGTTATTAAAGATACTAGAGGGCTTCTGTGGCGGTGACCATTTTGGGCGGGACGTTTTCAATACAGAGCTGCTGGAGGGCTGAGGACAGCGGCAGAACAGCGGGGAAGACAGCGAATGGCGGGGACTGCGGCGGGCGGGCTGGCGGCTGCATGAGCATCCCGGGCCCTCCCCTCTCTGACAGAGAAGCTTGGCCCGGGACAGCCGTGCCCCCAGCACCCCCCTGATGGCTGCACTGTACTCCCATAGTTAGGCACCCCCGCCCCCCCTTCCCCCCTCCCCCAGGCGTCGAGCACATGTCTGTGGCAGCCACAAGCAGTGACACAGTTCATCTGGCGGCAGGCTCCGGGGGCTGCTTGTGTTTTACACTGTCACCAACATTTACATAGAATATCCAAGAATGTCATGTGATAAGTAGCATCTCCACAGTGTACTTACTGGCTGCTCCGTAGGGGCAGATTTAACAACGAGTGATATTCTTGTTATTACTCCTTGCTAATCTTAAATGGTGCTCCAGCCAATCAGCTCCTGTCATTTTTCTAATACATGACAGGATCTGATTGGTTGGAGCACTATTTAAGATTAGTAACGAGTGATAACGAGACTATCACTCGTTGTTAAATCTGCCCCTTAATGAGCTATACCCCCCTTCACGTCTGAACATAATTATAATATAATTTATCTGCATTTTAGGTACCTGTCACCAGAGCTTAAAGTGGTCCTAGAGAGGTAGTGGGACGCACCCCCCACCCCCTCCACCCTGGTGCCTAGTAAATAAAGGGACGGTGCGCACCATAGACACGTGCTGCAAAAAGAGGCATGATCTAAAATAGAAAGGGGCGTGGTCATGCAATAGTATCCCCAACTCACATTACGCTGCACTGTAGCACAATCTTATTCACATTACACCACATTATTCATGTTATGACACACAGTAGTGCCCCTTATACACAATGCCTACAGTATTAGTGCCACTAATCACATAATACCCAGAGCAGTAGTGCCCCTTATACAATGCCCACTGTAGTGGTAGTGCCCCTTATGCAATGCCCACAGTGGTAGTGCCCCTTATACCCTCAGGAGTGATGCCCCTTATGCAGTGCCCCCAGTAGTAATGCCCCCTGTAGTAGAGCCCCCAGTGGTAATGCCCCATGTAGTATTGCCCCCATTAGTAGTGCCCCCAGTATTAATGCCCCTTTGGTAATGCCCCTGTAGTAGTGCCCCTAGCAATGCCCCCTGTAGTATTGCCCCTTTGGTAATGCCCCTAGCTATGCCCTGTAGTATTGCCCCTTTGGTAGTGCCCCTAGTATTGCCCCATTGGAAGTGCCCCCTTTAGTTTTGCCCCTTTGGTAGTGCTTCCTTTAGTACTGCCTCTTTGGTAGTACCCCCCTTTAGTATTGCCTCTTTGGTAGTGCCACTAGTATTGCCCCATTGGTACTGCCCCTTTAGTATTGCCTCTTTGGTAGTGCCTCCCTTAATACTGCCTCTTTGGTAGTGCCTCCTTTAGTACTGACTCTTTGGTAGTGCCTCCCTTAATACTGCCTCTTTGGTAGTGCCTCCTTTAGTACTGACTCTTTGGTAGTGCCTCCTTTAGTATTGCCTCTTTGGTAGTGCCTCCCTTAATACTGCCTCTTTGGTAGTGCCTCCTTTAGTACTGACTCTTTGATAGTGTCCCCTTTAGTACTGACTCTTTGGTAGTACCCCCTTACTATTTCCCCTTACACACACACAGACAAAAAAGAAAAAACAACTTATCTAAAACCCCGCTCCTGCCTCAACCTGCTGCCGTCTATCTGCTCTGGCCACCCGCTCCTCGGAACTATGGGAAATATTGTACAAAATATTGTATAAAATGCCCTTCAGGCTGTGTGTAGATGGTGTATATGATACATAAATGCATTCTGTGCTTAGACTTGGGTCCCATCTCCAAGATGTCTCCTTATAGGATGCAAATATTCCAAAATACGGGAAAATACAATATCCAAAATACTTCTGGTCATAAGCATTGTGGCTATGGGAGGCTCAAACTGTACTATGCAGTTGTGTTTGTCAGTAGAGAATAGAGGGGGCTACCCAATTCCGAGGGGTACCTACGGTCATCAGTAACGATTGTCTGCAACTAAAACTTTAACCGGAATGGTAGCTGATATCTGCATCTGGTGCTCCAGGGCAAGGTGATCGCAGACCAGTGCAAACGTCTGGGCCTCCGTCACGTCATCTACAGTGGTTTGGAGGATGTGAAGAAGATGATGGGAGGGAAGCTTGAGGTTCTGCATTTTGATGGTAAAGTAAAGGTGGAGGAATATTTCAGAGCCATCTACTGCCCTATGACCAGTGTGAGCCACTCCTTCTGCTTCGAGAACCTGCTAACTAATTACAAACCACAGAACTCCAAGGATGGGAAGATCTATGAGTTGGGTAAGACATCTGGGAAGTTTATTGTGCGGGTCCGGTATGTAATACCGGCGGTCTGGATCCCGGCAGTCAGGAGACCGACGCCGTAATCCCGTTATCTGGAATCCCGGCGCCATGGACGGTGAGTCCCCTTGCTTGCCACACTATTATATTTAGTGATGAGCGGGTTCGGTTTCTCGGAAACCGAACCCCCCCCCCCCCCCCCCCGAACTTCACCCTTTTTACACGGGTCCGAGGCATACTCGGATTCTCCCGTATGGCTCGGTTAACCCGAGTGCGCCCGAACGTCATCATCCCGCTGTCAGATTCTCGCGAGATTCGGATTCTATATAAGCAGCCGCGCGTCGCCGCCATTTTCACTCGTGCATTGGAAATGTTACGGAGAGGACGTGGCTGGCGTCCTCTCCGTTTATTCATTGTTGAGTTGATGCAAATATTTGTGCTTGCTTATATCATTGTGGGGACTGGGGAGCAGCTTTATATTAATATAGGAGGAGTACAGTGCAGAGTTTTGCTGATCAGTGACCACCAGTTTTATCCGTTCTCTGCCTGAAAAAAATGCTCCTTATCTGTGCTCAGTGTGGTGCATATATCTGTGCTCACACTGCTTAATTGTGGGGACTGGGGAGCAGCTGTATTATATAGTAGGAGTACAGTGCAGAGTTTTGCTGACAGTGACCACCAGTATACGTTGTCTGCCTGAAAAACACTCCATATCTGTGCTCAGTGTGCTGCTTTATTGTGGGGACTCGGGAACACCAGTATAATATATATATAGGAGGAGTACAGTGCAGAGTTTTGCTGACCAGTGACCATCAGTATATAATATATAGCATTACGGTACAGTAGGCCACTGCTGTACCTACCTCTGTGTCGTCAAGTATACTATCCATCTACATTCTATACCTGTTGTGCATTTTAGTTTTGCAGTTTGCTGACACAGTGACCACCAGTATATATAGCAGTACGGTACGGAACACTGAACTAATCCCCTCTTGCGCTATAAATAGTATGATATGGCTCAAAGTTCAATGAAAACAAATGAATAATTTCATATATTCTATATATTTTTTAATACATATAATTATATATATATATATATATATATACACTTTACAATAAACTATTAGACCGGTCAAATAAAATCACTAACAAATATATTACCTAGCTGTAGGAGGTGGATCTTAGATAAACTCTGTGCACAGAGTATTTTTAAAAATAAAATGAAAATCAGTCCATGTATTGGATTAAAAATCAATTAACCAGCTATAATTCGCACCCATGTAGTAGATAACATATTTGTACGTTGTTATATATTGGAATTCCTCAATATGTTGCCACTTAGCAAAGAAGATGGTATTGTGCAAAATGACCGCTCCACACTGGAGCCTTACGTGTAGCTTGCACCAGTAGTTGTAACACGGGAGAGTCCAATGACAAAAGAGACGGTCTCGGGCTGCGGGAACGGCGCTTCACTGGCGCCTGCTGTGCTGATTAATTACCCGACTTCCAAGCTCTATGAGTCCACGCCTCCAAGTGCCGTATGCAGACACCACAGTCACGGCTGTATTATCCCGATCTCCGTTTAGTCCATGAATAATACCGCTGGATGCTGGTATATTGCGGGGGTGCAAATATTTCTTTGAGGAAGCCCCCATAAGAGGAGCGAAACGCGTCAGAAGCAGACATTTTGGACCCTTGTACCAGCTTATTTGCACCCCCGCAATATACCAGCATCCAGCGGTATTATTCATGGACTAAACGGAGATCGGGATAATACAGCCGTGACTGTGGTGTCTGCATACGGCACTTGGAGGCGTGGACTCATAGAGCTTGGAAGTCGGGTAATTAATCAGCACAGCAGGCGCCAGTGAAGCGCCGTTCCCGCAGCCCGAGACCGTCTCTTTTGTCATTGGACTCTCCCGTGTTACAACTACTGGTGCAAGCTACACGTAAGGCTCCAGTGTGGAGCGGTCATTTTGCACAATACCATCTTCTTTGCTAAGTGGCAACATATTGAGGAATTCCAATATATAACAACGTACAAATATGTTATCTACTACATGGGTGCGAATTATAGCTGGTTAATTGATTTTTAATCCAATACATGGACTGATTTTCATTTTATTTTTAAAAATACTCTGTGCACAGAGTTTATCTAAGATCCACCTCCTACAGCTAGGTAATATATTTGTTAGTGATTTTATTTGACCGGTCTAATAGTTTATTGTAAAGTGTATATATATATATATGTAATTATATGTATTAAAAAATATATAGAATATATGAAATTATTCATTTGTTTTCATTGAACTTTGAGCCATATCATACTATTTATAGCGCAAGAGGGGATTAGTTCAGTGTTCTAGTGTTACCGGAGACTATAAAGTGCCGGTTCTTTTTGACTTGATTTACCCCAAGTCAAGCTCTCTCCTGCAGCTTGAGTACACAGTAATTGCAGTATTATTTGTATATAATTTTTAATACCAGTAATTCGATCATCAGAATATGGTGATGATGTATTAGCGCCTGGTTATATTCCTTTGTATAGTACGGTACGGAAGGCCACTGCTGTACCTACCTCTGTGTCGTCAAGTATACTATCCATCTACATTCTATACCTGTGGTGCATTTTAGTTTTGCAGTTTGCTGACACAGTGACCACCAGTATATATAGCAGTACGGTACGGAAGGCCACTGCTGTACCTACCTCTGTGTCGTCAAGTATACTATCCATCTACATTCTATACCTGTGGTGCGACCTTGGTGCGCCTCTTTTTTTCTTTGCATCATGTGCTGTTTGGGGACAATTTTTTTGAAGTGCCATCCTGCCTGACACTGCAGTGCCACTCCTAGATGGGCCAGGTGTTTGTGTCGGCCACTTGGGTCGCTTAGCTTAGTCACAGAGCTACCTCATTGCGCCTCTTTTTTTCTTTGCATCATGTGCTGTTTGGGGACAATTTTTTTGAAGTGCCATCCTACCTGACACTGCAGTGCCACTCCTAGATGGGCCAGGTGTTTGTGTCGGCCACTTGTGTCGCTTAGCTTAGTCACACAGCGACCTTGGTGCGCCTCTTTTTTCCTTTGCATCATGTGCTGTTTGGGGACAATTTTTTTGAAGTGCCATCCTGCCTGACACTGCAGTGCCACTCCTAGATGGGCCAGGTGTTTGTGTCGGCCTTTTGTGTCGCTTAGCTTAGCCATCCAGCGACCTTGGTGCACCTCTTTTTTTCTTTGCATCATGTGCTGTTTGGGGACTATTTTTTTGAAGTGCCATCCTGCCTGACACTGCAGTGCCACTCCTAGATGGGCCAGGTGTTTGTGTCGGCCACTTGGGTCGCTTAGCTTAGTCACACAGCTACCTCATTGCACCTCTTTTTTTCTTTGCATCATGTGCTGTTTGGGGACAATTTTTTTGAAGTGCCATCCTGCCTGACACTGCAGTGCCACTCCTAGATGGGCCAGGTGTTTGTGTCGGCCACTTGTGTCGCTTAGCTTAGTCACACATCTACCTCATTGCACCTCTTTTTTTCTTTGCATCATGTGCTGTTTGGGGACAATTTTTTTGAAGTGCCATTCTGCCTGACACTGCAGTGCCACTCCTAGATGGGCCAGGTGTTTGTGTCGGCCACTTGTGTCGCTTAGCTTAGTCACACAGCGACCTTGGTGCGCCTCTTTTTTTCTTTGCATCATGTGCTGTTTGGGGACAATTTTTTTGAAGTGCCATCCTGCCTGACACTGCAGTGCCACTCCTAGATGGGCCAGGTGTTTGTGTCGGCCACTTGTGTCGCTTAGCTTAGCCATCCAGCGACCTTGGTGCACCTCTTTTTTTCTTTGCATCATGTGCTGTTTGGGGACAATTTTTTGAAGTGCCATCCTGCCTGACACTGCAGTGCCACTCCTAGATGGGCCAGGCGTTTGTGTCGGCCACTTGGGTCGCTTAGCTTAGTCACACAGCTACCTCATTGCGCCTCTTTTTTTCTTTGCATCATGTGCTGTTTGGGGACAATTTTTTTGAAGTGCCATCCTGCCTGACACTGCAGTGCCACTCCTAGATGGGCCAGGTGTTTGTGTCGGCCAATTGTGTCGCTTAGCTTAGTCACACAGCGACCTTGGTGCGCCTCTTTTTTTCTTTGCATCATGTGCTGTTTGGGGACAATTTTTTTGAAGTGCCATCCTGCCTGACACTGCAGTGCCACTCCTAGATGGGCCAGGTGTTTGTGTCGGCCACTTGTGTCGCTTAGCTTAGCCATCCAGCGACCTTGGTGCACCTCTTTTTTTCTTTGCATCATGTGCTGTTTGGGGACTATTTTTTTGAAGTGCCATCCTGCCTGACACTGCAGTGCCACTCCTAGATGGGCCAGGTGTTTGTGTCGGCCACTTGGGTCGCTTAGCTTAGTCACACAGCTACCTCATTGCGCCTCTTTTTTTCTTTGCATCATGTGCTGTTTGGGGACTATTTTGTTGAAGTGCCATCCTGTCTGACACTGCAGTGCCACTCCTAGATGGGCCAGGTGTTTGTGTCGGCCACTTGGGTCGCTTAGCTTAGTCATCCAGCGACCTCGGTGCAAATTTTAGGACTAAAAATAATATTGTGAGGTGTGAGGTGTTCAGAATAGAATGAAAATGAGTGGAAATTATGGTTATTGAGGTTAATAATACTATGGGATCAAAATGACCCCCAAATTCTATGATTTAAGCTGTTTTTGAAGGGTTTTTATAAAAAAAACACCCGAATCCAAAACACACTCGAATCCGACAAAAAATTTTCAGGGAGGTTTTGCCAAAACGCCTCCGAATCCAAAACACGGCCGCGGAACCGAATCCAAAACCAAAACACAAAACCCGAAAAATGTCCGGTGCACATCACTAATTATATTCCCCCTCGGGTGATGGTGTGGACCACCACCCGAGTGGGAAATCCGGCCTTTGCCCGGGATCCCAACAGACGGTAAATTAACTGCATCCCTTTTGTGCACGTAGAGCATTGCAAATGTAGAAAGATGCTGGGCAATTAACCATTCTCTGTATAAGAGTTTCCAAAACTCCGCCATTAACGTCCAGGTTTTAAGGAAATCCATGTTGGACACAGATGACTAAAGATGGGTGATATATTGGCCATTCGAGGTAATGAGCGATATATCATGAGCCCTTTGACGGGTGTGTACAGTCACCCCAGTATATCTGTGAACATCATTACTCACAGATACTTTCGGCGGGATGTACTGTAATGCCGTCCGAGTACGGCGGCCACGCGGATTGCCGGCTGAACTCTGACGTTTTTTTAAAGGGGCAATCACTTTCAAGGCAAAACTATGCCTTGTAAGTTATTGGCCCTAGAAAAACATCCAAGTTCAGCACATATATCAGTGCATCTGGCTGGCTGTACGTGTGGTCCACCGACCGTCCGAACACTTGCTGCTGGGGCTGACGTTACAGCTGGGCCGGCAAATTCAAATGCAATCGGCCACTCTGTTGGCGCAGCGGCAGGTTCATCGACATGCCTGTCTGATAAGTACCCAGCCTCAGGGAGACATTAGAGTCTGTCAACTGTCGGGTTCCGCTCTGGCTCCAACATCCCGCACTCTATCTGCAAAGTCGCGTTTTGCTAAACCTATAATCCCTGAATAGAGCTGGGACAATGGCGGGCAATTCTTTCTGTCATGTGGTGATGTGCGGGTAGGACTGAAAGTGGGGATAGAACCAGCATAGTGAATAATTGGCATTGGAAGCAGCTGTAAAGTCATATGACTGAAGTGATGCTGATTCTGAGTATCGGACTAGCACAGCCATGGCATTTGTAGTGATTCAGCCAGCGCGCGTGCTAAGCGCCAAAAACATGTCAAAAGCGTGTGCAAGGACTGGGACGCCTACTGTGACGCTGTAATACCACTATACGCCCTCCCCTGGTATACATCCATACGTCAGCGTGTGCAAGGCCTGAGACCCCCACTGTGAGCGTCTATAGACGCTGTAATACCGCTACACCCCCTTCCCTGGTGTACATCCGGGCGTCAGCGTGTGCAAGGACTGGGACGCCCACTGTTATGCTGTAATACCACTATACGCCCTCAGGGATCCCGTGTGTTGGAATACCGACACCGGATTTCCGACACCAGTCACAATGGCGGCGCCGGATTTCCAAAGTGGTCAGGAGACCGATGTCGGAAATCCGACTGTCTGAATCCCGGCCATATTATTATTATCCTTTATTTATATGGCGCCACAAGGGATCAGCTGCGCCCGTTGCACAGTACATATTCAAATGAGCATACAAGATAACAGCACTTACAGTTCAAGATAATATAGGACAGGTATAGAGAACCCGGGGTTAGATGCCATCAAAGGGAGTATGGAGTATAAGATAGTGTAAGTAAGAAAAGGAAAGGCACATGAGGAAAGAAGTCCCTGCTCTTGCGAGCTTACAATCTAAAAGGTGAGGGGCTAACAGACCGGGGTGACACAGACGGGGTAGACATTGAGCATAGACAAGAGGGTTAGGAGGAGAGTTGACTGGGTTTGGTGAAGAAGTGGGTCTTGAGAGCCCGTTTGAAGTTTTGTAGAGAGGTGGAGAGTCGGATGGGGAGAAGTAGAGCATTCCAAAGATAGGGAGCAGCACGTGCAAAATCTTATAGGTAGGAGTGGGAGGAGGTAATTAGTTGGCAGGAGAGATGGCGTGCATTAGCAGAGCGAAGAGGATGGGTGGGAATGTAAAGAGAGATAAGGTCAGAGATGTAAGAGGGAGAAGAGTGGGTGAGGGCTTTGTAGGTGAGTGTGAGAAGCTTGAATTGGATTCTGAATGGGAAGGGGAGCCAGTGAAGGTCCTGCAAGAGAGGGGATGTGGATGTAGTACGTTTGGTGAGGAAGATGAGACGGGCAGCAGCATTGAGGATAGATTGAAGTGGAGAGAGGCATTTTTGAGGGAGACCAGATAGGAAGAGATTGCAGTAGTCTAATCTGGAGATTACCAGTGAGTGAATGAGGGTCTTAGTAGCATCCTGGGTGTGAAAGGGTCTGATCCTGGAGATGTTTTTGTGGTGGAAATGGCAGGTTTTTGAGAGGTGCTGAATGTGTGGTTTGAAGGAGAGGGAGGAGTCAAAGATTACTCCAAGACATCGCACTTGGGGGCTAGAGGAGATAGTTGTGCTCTCAATGGATAATGAAATTGTGGGAGGTGAGGTTATGCGGGAGGGAGGGAAGATGATCAGCTCAGTCTTAAGGCCTGTACACACTGGTCGATATATCGGCCGTTTTCTTGAACGGCCGATATATCGCGGGACCGTCGGCCAGTGTGTACGGCCGATACGTCTGTGAACTCCGTCGTTCACAGACGTATCGCGTCGGCCGCGCAGCACAGCCGACGGCCAATATATCTAACGATATATTGGCGTGTCGCTGTGTGTGTACGGGGCGGTCGTCCGACCGCCCGTACACATGCTGCGGCGGCCGGCGGTGATTGACAGGTGAACTGGGCGGGCGTGTGTACACGCCCGCCCAGTTCATGACGGCAGCCTCGACGGATCGGGCAGTGTGTATGCTGAACACACTGCTCGATCCGTCCATAGATATATCTGCAGATGAATTGATCTGCAGATATATCTATTAGTGTGTACCCACCTTTAGACATATTGGGGGGAATTCAAATGTTTGAAAAGTCGGTTGGGTGTCTGTTTTTTTCCTGTCTATTAGACAGGAAAAAACAGTGTAGTGTGGAGGAGGTAAATAGTATGATAAATTTGGAAATAGGAGTGGTGGTTGTAAGATGAACAGAACAGTAGGACAGCAGAAATTCAGGTGAAAGAACAATGGGGGTCATTCCGAGTTGTTCGTTCGTTATTTTTTTCTCGCAGCGGAGCGATTAGTCGCTAATGCGCATGCGCAATGTCCGCATTGTGACTGCGCCTAGTAAATTTGCTATGCAGTTAGGTATTTTACTCACGGCATTACGAGGTTTTTTCTTCGTTCTGGTGATCGTAATGTGATTGACAGGAAGTGGGTGTTTCTGGGCGGAAACTGGCCATTTTATGGGCGTGTGGGAAAAAACGCTACCGTTTCTGGGAAAAATGCGGGAGTGGCTGGAGAAACGGGGGAGTGTCTGGCCGAACGCTGGGTGTGTTTGTGACGTCAAACCAGGAACGAAACTGACTGAACTGATCGCAGATGCCGAGTAAGTCTGGAGCTACTCAGAAACTGCTAAGAAGTGTCTATTCGCAATTCTGCTAATCTTTCATTCGCAATTTTGATAAGCTAAGATTCACTCCCAGTAGGCGGCGGCTTAGCGTGTGCAATGCTGCTAAAAGCAGCTTGCGAGCGAACAACTCGGAATGAGGGCAAATGTTGGAAGTGTTCAGTGGCAGTGATCTGGTTACATTAGAAAGTTTATGTGGTTGCAGAAATTGAAGTAGAAGGAGGTGTTAGAAATGAGAAGACATGAGAGGGTTAGCAAGAAGCGAAGGTAATTCAGACTGCATTTGCAGGTGTGTAAAGACAAAATGATATAGGTTCAGCATGTGCATGAAGATGTCTGTGAATACTGCAAATAAACATACAAGTAACTGAAGGAGAAATGAAAAAATAAGATTTTACTCACCGGTAAATCTATTTCTCGTAGTCCGTAGTGGATGCTGGGAACTCCGAAAGGACCATGGGGAATAGCGGGCTCCGAAGGAGGCTGGGCACTCTAGAAAGATTTATGACTACCTGGTGTGCACTGGCTCCTCCCACTATGACCCTCCTCCAAGCCTCAGTTAGGACACTGTGCCCGGACGAGCTGACATAATAAGGAAGGATTTTGAATCCCGGGTAAGACTCATACCAGCCACACCAATCACACCGTACAACTCGTGATACTATATCCAGTTTGACAGTATGAAAACAACTGAGCCTCTCAACAGATGGCTCAACAATAACCCTTTAGTTAGCAATAACTATTTACAAGTATTGCAGACAATCCGCACTTGGGATGGGCGCCCAGCATCCACTACGGACTACGAGAAATAGATTTACCGGTGAGTAAAATCTTATTTTCTCTAACGTCCTAGTGGATGCTGGGAACCCCGAAAGGACCATGGGGATTATACCAAAGCTCCCAAACGGGCGGGAGAGTGCGGATGACTCTGCAGCACCGAATGAGAGAACTCAAGGTCCTCCTCAGCCAGGGTATCAAATTTGTAGAATTTTGCAAACGTGTTTGCCCCTGACCCAGTAACAGCTCGGCAAAGTTGTAAAGCCGAGACCCCTCGGGCAGCCGCCCAAGATGAGCCCACCTTCCCTGTGGAATGGGCTTTCACTGATTTATGATGCGGCAGTCCAGCCGCAGAATGCGCCTGCTGAATCGTGTCACAGATCCAGCGAGCGATAGTCTGCTTAGAAGCAGGAGCACCCAGCCTGTTGGGTGCATACAGGATAAATAGCGAGTCAATTTTCCTGACTCTAGCCGTCCTGGAAACATAATTTTTTCAAGGCCCTGACTACGTCCAGTAACTTGGAATCCTCCAAGTCCCTAGTAGCCGCAGGCACCACAATAGGTTGGTTCAAGTGAAAAGCTGATACCACCTTAGGGAGAAACTGGGGACGAGTCCTCAATTCTGCCCTATCCATATGGAAAATCAGATAAGGACTTTTATATGACAAAGCCGCCAATTCTGATACACGCCTGGCCGAAGCCAAGGCCAATAACATGACCACTATCCGCGTGAGATATTTTAGATCCACGGTTTTTAGTGGTTCAAACCAATGTGATTTTAAGAAACTCAACACCACGTTGAGATCCCAAGGTGCCACTGGAGGCACAACCGGGGGCTGAATATGCAGCCCTCCTTTTACAATGTCTGAACTTCAGGTACTGAAGCTAATTCTTTCTGGAAGAAAATCGACAGAGCCGAGATCTGTATCTTAATGGAGCCTAATTTTAGGCCCATAGACACTCCTGCTTGTAGGAAATGCAGAAATCGACCTAGTTGAAATTCCTCTGTTGGGGCCTTTTTTGGCCTCACACCACGCAACATATTTCCGCCATATGCGGTGATAATGTTTTGCAGTTACATCTTTCCTGGCTTGAATCAGCGTAGGAATGACTTCCTACGGAATGCCCTTTTCCTTTAGGATCCGGCGTTCAACCGCCATGCCATCAAAACGTAGCCGCGGTAAGTCTTGGAACAGACAGGGCCCCTGCTGCAGCAGGTCCTGTCTGAGCGGCAGAGGCCATGGGTCCTCTGATATAATTTCTTGAAGTTCTGGGTACCAGGCTCTTCTTGGCCAATCCGGAACCACGAGTATCGTTCTTACTCCTCGCCTTCTTATTATTCTCAGTACCTTTGGTATGAGAGGCAGAGGGGGAACACATAAACCGACTGGTACACCCACGGTGTTACCAGAGCGTCCACAGCTATCGCCTGAAGGTCCCTTGACCTGGCGCAATATCTTTTATAGCTTTTTGTTGAGGCGGGACGCCTTCATGTCCACCTGTGGCCTTTCCCAATGGTGTACAATCCTTTGGAAGACTCCTGGATGAAGTCCCCACTCTCTCGGGTGGAAGTCGTGTCTGCTGAGAAGATCTGCTTCCCAGTTGTCCACTCCGGGAATGAACACTGCTGACAGTGCTAACACATGATTTTCCGCCCATCGGAGAATCCTTGTGGCTTCTGCCATCGCCATCCTGCTTCTTGTGCCGCCCTGTTGGTTTACATGGGCGACTGCCGTGATGTTGTCTGATTGGATCAGGACCGGCTGGTTTTGAAGCAGAGGCCTTGCCTGACTCAGGGCATTGTAAATGGCCCTCAGGTCCAGAATATTTATGTAGGGAAGTCACCTGACTTGACCAAAGTCCCTGGAAGTTTCTTCCCTGTGTGACTGCCCCCCAGCCTCAAAGGCTGGCATCCATGGTCACTAGGACCTAGTCCTGTATGTCGAACCAGCGGCCCTCTTGAAGATGGGCACTCTGCAGCCACTACAGTAGAGATACCCTGGTCCTTGGAGACAGGGTTATCAGCAGATGCATCTGAAGATGTGATCCGGACCCCTTGTCTAACAGGTCCCCCTGAAAAGTTCTTGCATGGAACCTGCCGAATGGGATTGCTTCGTAGGAAGCTATCATTTTTCCCAGGACTCGCGTGCAATGATGCACCGATAACTGTTTTGGCTTCAGGAGGTCTCTGACTAGAGATGACAGCTCCTTGGCTTTCTCCTCCGGGAGAAACACTTATTTCTGGTCTGTGTCCAGAACCATCCCCAGGAACAGTAGACGTGTCGTAGGAACTAGCTGTGACTTTGGACTGTTTAGAATCCAGCCGTGCTGTTGTAGCACTTTCCAAAATAGTGCTACCCCGACTAGCAACTGCTCCTTGGACCTCGCCCTTATAAGGGGATTGTCCAAGTACGGGATAATTAAAAACTCCCCTTTTTCGAAGGAGTATCATCATTCCGGCCATTACCTTGGTAACACCCTCGGTGCCATGTACAGTCCAAACGGCAGAGTCTGGACTTGGTAATGGTAATCCTGTACCACAAATCTGAGGTACTCCTGGCGAGGATAGTAAATGGGGACATGCAGGTAAGCATCCTTGATGTCCCGGGATACCATGTAATCCCCCTCGTCCAGGCTTGCAATAACCGCCCTGAGCGATTCCATCTTGAACTTGAATTTTTTCATGTATGTGTTCAAGGATTTTAAATATAAAAAAGGGTCACACCGAACCATGCGGTTTCGGTACCCCAAACCGTGTGGAATAGTAACCCCGTCCTTGTTGAAGTAGGGGCACCTTAAGTATTACCTGCTGGGAATACAGCTTATTAATTGCCTCTAGCACAGCCTCCCTGCCTGAGGGAGTTGTCGGCAAGGCATATTTGAGGAAACGGCGGGGGGAAGACATCTCGAATTCCAGCTTGTACCCCTGAAATACTACTTGAATGAAACAGGGATCCACCTGTGAGCGAGCCCACTGATCGCTGAAAATTTTTTGAGACGGCCCCCCACCGTACCTGGCTACACCTGTGGAGCCCCCGCGTCATGCTGTGGACTCACAGGAGGCAGGGGAAGAATCTTGATTCTGGGAACAGGCTGACTGGTGCAGCTTTTTCCCTCTTCCCTTGTCTCTGTACAGAAAGGAAGCGCCTTTGACCCGCTTGCTTTTCTGAAGCCGAAAGGACTGTACCTGATAATACAGTGCTTTCTTAGTCTGTGAGGAAACTGAGGTAAAAATATTTCTTCCCAGCTGTTGCTGCGGATACGAGGTCCCAGAGACCATTCCCAAATAATTCCTCACCCTTATAAGGCAGAATCTCTATGCGCCTTTTAAAGTCAGCATCACCTGTCCAGTGACAGGTCTCTAATACCCTCCTGATAGAATGGACATTACATTCATCTTGGATGCCAGCCGGCAAAATATCCCTCTGTGCATCCCTCATATATAAGACGACATCTATTCTTTAATATGTTCTCATATTAGCAAACTAGTATGTTTGACAGGGTCACCGACCACGCTGCAGCAGCACGCTCTGCAGGTTTCAGTCTAGTACCTGAGTGTGTAAATACAGACTTCAGGATAGCCTCCTGCTTTTTATCAACAGGTACCTTCAAAGTGGCCGTTCCTAAAACGGCAGTGCCACCTATTTTGACAACCGTGTGAGCGCCTTATCCACCCTAGGGGATATCTCCCAGCGTAACTTATCCACTGGCGGGAAAAGGTACGCCATCAGTAACTTTTTAGAAATTACCAGTTCCTTATCAGGGGGAACCCACGCTTTTCACACACTTCATTCATTCATCTGATGGGGGAACAAAACAGAAAACACTGCCTGCTTTTTCTCCCCAAACATAAAAAAACATTTTTAGAGGTTAATGTCAGAAATGTGTAACACATTTTTTATTGCCGGGATCAAGTCACGGATGTTCCTAGTGGATTGTGTATATGTCTCAACCTTGTCGACACTGGAGTCAGACTCCGTGTCGACATCTGTGTCTGCCATCTGAATGAGCGGGCGTTTTTGAGCCCCTGATGGCCTTTGAGACGCCTGGGCAGGCGCGGGCTGAGAAGCCGGCTGTCCCACAGCTGTTACGTCATCCACCCTTTTATGTAAGGAGTTGACACTGTCGGTTAATACCTTCCACCTAACCATCCACTCTGGTGTCGGCCCCACAGGGGGCGACATCACATTTATCGGCATCTGCTCCGTCACTATATAAGCCTCCTCCTCAAACATGCCGACACAGCCGTACCGACACACCGCACACACACAGGGAATGCTCTGACTGAGGACAGGACCCCACAAAGCCCTTTGGGGAGACAGAGAGAGAGTATGCCAGCACACACCAGAGCGCTATATAATGTGGGGATTAACACTATAACTGAGTGAATTTTCCCCCATAGCTGCTTGTATATACAATATTGCGCCTAAATTTAGTGCCCCCCCTCTCTTTTTAACCCTTTGAGCCTGAAAACTACAGGGGAGAGCCTGGGGAGCTTTCTTCCAGCTGCACTGTGAAGAGAAAATGGCGCCAGTGTGTCTGAGGGAGATAGCTCCGCCCCTTTTCCGCGGCCTATTCTCCCGCTTTTTTCTGGATTCTGGCAGGGGTATTTTCCACATATATAGCCTCTGGGGCTATATATTGTGGTATTTTTGCCAGCCAAGGTGTTATAATTGCTTCTCAGGGCGCCCCCCCCCCCCCCCCCCCCCAGTGCCCTGCACCCTCAGTGACCGGAGTGTGAAGTGTGTGTGAGGAGCAATGGCGCGCTACCTTGGTGAAGACTGATGTCTTCTGCCGCCGATTTTCCGGACCTCTTCTTGCTTCTGGCTCTGTAAGGGGGACGGCGGCGCGGCTCCGGGACCGAACACCAAGGACTGGGCCTGCGGTCGATCCCTCTGGAGCTAATGGTGTCCAGTAGCCTAAGAAGCCCAATCCGGCTGCAAGCAGGCGAGTTCGCTTCTTCTCCCCTTAGTCCCTCGCTGCAGTGAGCCTGTTGCCAGCAGGTCTCACTGAAAATAAAAAACCTAAATCTATACTTTCTTTCTAAGGGCTCAGGAGAGCCCCTAGTGTGCATCCAACCTCGGCCGGGCACAAGATCTAACTGAGGCTTGGAGGAGGGTCATAGTGGGAGGAGCCAGTGCACACCAGGTAGTCATAAATCTTTCTAGAGTGCCCAGCCTCCTTCGGAGCCCGCTATTCCCCATGGTCCTTTCGGAGTTCCCAGCATCCACTAGGACGTTAGAGAAATCGTAAGTGCGCAAAAACATGGACATGCAGTGCTTATTATCCAGGTTACACAGACAGGATTTGTTAGGTGTGATAAGAAGGTGAACTCACAATTGTCCCAAAGAAGATCTTTGTGATCCTGATAATGGATGGAAACTTGATTTTACATATGTTCCTTTCTGTATATGGGTTACATAGTGTTCACAGAGTGAAAGTTGGAGGGTGATAAATTTGCACAAACAATTGATAGTGATAAGTAGTTCATCTGTTGTTATTATTTGTGTTGTTAGATGTTTTCTTTCAGTTTTCGTCCAGTCTAAGTCCAGGCTTTGATATTAAAATTATATATATATGAAATTATATAAATAAATATAAATAATAAGAATTTACTTACCGATAATTCTATTTCTCGGAGTCCGTAGTGGATGCTGGGGTTCCTGAAAGGACCATGGGGAATAGCGGCTCCGCAGGAGACAGGGCACAAAAAAGTAAAGCTTTACTAGGTCAGGTGGTGTGCACTGGCTCCTCCCCCTATGACCCTCCTCCAGACTCCAGTTAGGTACTGTGCCCGGACGAGCATACACAATAAGGGAGGCATTTTGAATCCCGGGTAAGACTCATACCAGCCACACCAATCACACCGTACAACTTGTGATCTAAACCCAGTTAACAGTATGACAACAGAAAGGGCCTCTTAAAGATGGCTCCTTAACAATAACCCGAATTAGTTAACAATAACTATGTACAAGTATTGCAGATAATCCGCACTTGGGATGGGCGCCCAGCATCCACTACGGACTCCGAGAAATAGAATTATCGGTAAGTAAATTCTTATTTTCTCTATCGTCCTAAGTGGATGCTGGGGTTCCTGAAAGGACCATGGGGATTATACCAAAGCTCCCAAACGGGCGGGAGAGTGCGGATGACTCTGCAGCACCGAATGAGAGAACTCCAGGTCCTCCTTTGCCAGGGTATCAAATTTGTAAAATTTTACAAACGTGTTCTCCCCCGACCACGTAGCTGCTCGGCAGAGTTGTAATGCCGAGACCCCTCGGGCAGCCGCCCAAGATGAGCCCACCTTCCTTGTGGAGTGGGCTTTTACAGTTTTAGGCTGTGGCAGGCCTGCCACAGAATGTGCAAGTTGAATTGTGTTACAAATCCAACGAGCAATCGACTGCTTAGAAGCAGGTGCGCCCAACTTGTTGGGTGCATACAATATAAACAGCGAGTCAGATTTTCTGACTCCAGCCGTCCTTGCAATGTATATTTTTAAGGCTCTGACAACGTCCAACAACTTGGAGTCCTCCAAGTCGCTAGTGGCCGCAGGCACCACAATAGGTTGGTTCAGATGAAATGCTGATACCACTTTAGGGAGAAAATGCGGACGAGTCCGCAGTTCTGCCCTATCCGAATGGAAGATTAGATAAGGACTTTTATAAGATAAAGCCGCCAATTCAGATACTCTCCTGGCAGAGGCCAGGGCTAGTAACATAGTCACTTTCAATGTGAGATATTTCAAATCCACCTTTTTCAATGGTTCAAACCAATGGGATTTGAGGAAATCTAAAACTACATTTAGATCCCACGGTGCCACCGGAGGCACCACAGGAGGCTGTATATGCAGTACTCCCTTGACAAAAGTCTGGACCTCAGGGACAGAGGCCAATTCTTTTTGGAAGAATATTGACAGGGCCGAAATTTGAACCTTAATGGATCCCAATTTGAGACCCATAGATAATCCTGATTGCAGGAAATGTAGGAAACGACCCAGTTGGAATTCCTCCGTCGGAACCCTCCGATCCTCGCACCACGCTACATATTTTCGCCAAATGCGGTGATAATGTTTCACGGTGACTTCCTTCCGTGCCTTAATCAAGGTAGGAATGACTTCTTCTGGAATGCCTTTCCCTTTTAGGATCTGGCGTTCAACCGCCATGCCGTCAAACGCAGCCGCGGTAAGTCTTGAAAAAGACAGGGACCCTGCTGTAGCAGGTCCCTTCTCAGAGGTAGAGGCCACGGTTCGTCCGTGAGCATCTCTTGAAGTTCCGGATACCAAGTCCTTCTCGGCCAATCCGGAACCACTAGTATTGTTCTTACTCTTCTTTGCCGTATGATCTTCAATACCTTTGGTATGAGCGGCAGAGGAGGAAACACATACACTGACTGGTACACCCAAGGAGTTACCAGTGCGTCCACAGCTATTGCCTGTGGATCTCTTGACCTGGCGCAATATTTGTCCAGTTTTTTGTTGAGGCGAGACGCCATCATGTCTACAATTGGTCTTTCCCAACGGTCTATTAACATGTTGAAGACTTCTGGATGTAGACCCCACTCTCCCGGATGAAGATCGTGTCTGCTGAGGAAGTCTGCTTCCCAGTTGTCCACGCCCGGGATGAACACTGCTGACAGTGCTATCACGTGATTCTCCGCCCAGCGAAGAATCTTGGCAGCTTCTGCCATTGCACTCCTGCTTCTTGTGCCGCCCTGCCTGTTTACATGGGCGACCGCCGTGATGTTGTCCGACTGAATCAACACCGGCTTTCCTTGCAGGAGAAGTTCCGCCTGGCTTAGAGCATTGTAGATTGCTCTTAGTTCCAGAATGTTTATGTGAAGAGACTTTTCCAGACTCGTCCATACTCCCTGGAAGTTTCTTCCTTGTGTGACTGCTCCCCAGCCTCTCAGGCTGGCGTCCGTGGTCACCAGGATCCAATCCTGAATGCCGAATCTGCGGCCTTCTAATAGGTGAGCCTTCTGCAACCACCACAGAAGTGACACCCTTGTCTTTGGTGACAGGGTTATTCGCAGGTGCATCTGCAGATGCGACCCTGACCATTTGTCCAACAGATCCCTTTGGAATATTCTTGCATGGAATCTGCCGAATGGAATTGCTTCGTAAGAAGCCACCATTTTTCCCAGGACTCTTGTGCATTGATGTACTGACACTTTTCCTGGTTTTAGGAGGTTCCTGACCAGATCGGATAACTCCTTGGCTTTTTCCTCTGGAAGGAAAACCTTTTTCTGAACCGTGTCCAGAATCATTCCTAGGAACAGCAGACGAGTTGTCGGGATTAAATGGGATTTTGGAATATTCAGAATCCACCCGTGTTGTCTTAGCACCTCTTGAGATAGTGCTAAAGCTGTCTCCAGCTGTTCTCTGGACCTTGCCCTTATTAGGAGATCGTCCAAGTATGGGATAACTAATACGCCTTTTCTTCGAAGAAGAATCATCATCTCGGCCATTACCTTGGTAAAGACCCGAGGCGCCGTGGACAATCCGAACGGCAGCGTCTGAAACTGATAGTGACAGTTTTGAACAATGAACCTGAGGTACCCCTGGTGTGCGGGGTAAATCGGAACGTGTAGATACGCATCCTTGATGTCCAAGGATACCATAAAGTCCCCTTCTTCCAGGTTCGCTATCACTGCTCTGAGTGACTCCATCTTGAACTTGAACTTTTTTATGTAGAGGTTCAAGGACTTCAGATTTAGAATAGGCCTTACCGAGCCATCCGGCTTCGGTACCACAAATAGAGTGGAATAATACCCCTTTCCTTGTTGTAATAGGGGTACTTTGACTATCACCTGCTGAGCGTACAGCTTGTGAATGGCTTCCAACACCCTCTCCCTTTCGGAAGAGACGGTTGGTAAGGCAGACTTCAGGAAACGATGAGGAGGATCCGTCTCTAATTCCAACCTGTACCCCTGAGATATTATCTGCAGGATCCAGGGGTCTACCTGCGAGTGAGCCCACTGCGCGCTGTAATTTTTGAGACGGCCCCCCACTGTCCCCGAGTCCGCTTGAGAGGCCCCAGCGTCATGCTGAGGTTTTTGCAGGAGCCGGGGAGGGCTTCTGTTCCTGGGAAGGAGCTGCCTGTTGGTGTCTCTTCCCTCTTCCTCTGCCTCGTGGCAGGTACGACAAGCCCTTTGCTCTCTTATTTTTGTAGGAGCGAAAAGGCTGCGGTTGAAAGGTCGGTGCCTTTCTCTGTTGGGGAGTGACTTGAGGTAAAAAAGTGGATTTCCCGGCAGTAGCCGTGGCCACCAAGTCTGATAGACCAACTCCAAATAACTCCTCCCCTTTATACGGCAAAACCTCCATGTGACGTTTTGAATCCGCATCGCCTGTCCACTGTCGTGTCCATAAGGCTCTTCTGGCTGAAATGGACATAGCACTCACCCGAGATGCCAGTGTGCAAATATCCCTCTGTGCATCACGCATATAGATAAATGCATCCTTTATTTGTTCTAACGACAGTAAAACATTGTCCCTATCTAGGGTATCAATATTTTCAATCAGGGATTCTGACCAAACTACTCCAGCACTGCACATCCAGGCAGTTGCTATAGCTGGTCGTAGTATAACACCTGCATGTGTGTATATATTCTTTTGAATAACTTCCATCTTTCTATCTGATGGATCCTTAAGTGCGGCCGTCTCAGGAGAGGGTAACGCCACTTGTTTGGATAAGCGTGTGAGCGCCTTGTCCACCTTAGGGGGTGTTTCCCAGCGCGCCCTAACCTCTGGCGGGAAAGGGTATAATGCCAATAACTTTTTTGAAATTATCAACTTTTTATCAGGAGCAACCCACGCTTCATCACACACGTCATTTAATTCTTCTGATTCAGGAAAAACTGTTTGTAGTTTTTTCACACCATACATAATACCCTGTTTTACGGTATCTGTAGTATCAGCTAAATGTAACGTCTCCTTCATTGCCAAAATCATATAACGTGTGGCCCTACTGGAAAATACGTTTGAATTTCTACCGTCGTCACTGGAATCAGTGCCCGTGTCTGGGTCTGTGTCGACCGACTGAGGCAAAGGGCGTTTTACAGCCCCTGACGGTGTTTGAGGCGCCTGGACAGGCATTAATTGATTGTCCGGCCGCCTCATGTCCTCAACTGACTGTTTAAGGGAAGATAAACCATCACGTAATTCCACAAATAAAGGCATCCATTCTGGTGTCGACCCCCTGGGGGGTGACATCTGCATATTTGGCAATTGCTCCGCCTCCACACCAATATCGTCCTCATACATGTCGACACCACGTACCGACACACACCGCAAACTCACAGGGAATGCTCTAATGAAGACAGGACCCACTAGCCCTTTTGGGGAGACAGAGGGAGAGTCTGCCAGCACACACCACAAAGCGCTATATATACAAGGGATATCCTTATATTAAGTGCTCCCTTATAGCTGCTTTAATATATATATATATAGCCATTAATGTGCCCCCCCTCTCTGTTTTACCCTGTTTCTGTAGTGCAGTGCAGGGGAGAGACCTGGGAGCCGTTCTGACCAGCGGAGCTGTGACAGAAAATGGCGCCGTGTGCTGAGGAGATAGGCCCCGCCCCTTTTTCGGCGGGTTCTTCTCCCGCTATTTTTCCAGTCAGGCAGGGGTTAAATATCTCCATATAGCCCCTATGGGCTATATGTGAGGTATTTTTAGCCTTGTATAAGGTTTATATTTGCCTCTCAGAGCGCCCCCCCCCAGCGCTCTGCACCCTCAGTGACTGCCCAGTGAAGTGTGCTGAGAGGAAAATGGCGCACAGCTGCAGTGCTGTGCGCTACCTTATGAAGACTGAGGAGTCTTCAGCCGCCGGTTTCCGGACCTCTTCACGCTTCAGCATCTGCAAGGGGGTCGGCGGCGCGGCTCCGGGACCGGACTCCACGGCTGGGCCTGTGTTCGATCCCTCTGGAGCTAATGGTGTCCAGTAGCCAAGCAGCAAATCCACTCTGCATGCAGGTGAGTTTACTACTTTCCCCCTAAGTCCCACGTTGCAGTGATCCTGTTGCCAGCAGGACTCACTGTAAAGAAAAAAACCTAAACTAAACTTTCTCTAAGCAGCTCTTTAGGAGAGCCACCTAGATTGCACCCTTCTCGTTCGGGCACAAAATCTAACTGGGGTCTGGAGGAGGGTCATAGGGGGAGGAGCCAGTGCACACCACCTGACCTAGTAAAGCTTTACTTTTTTGTGCCCTGTCTCCTGCGGAGCCGCTATTCCCCATGGTCCTTTCAGGAACCCCAGCATCCACTTAGGACGATAGAGAAATATATATATATATATATATATATAATATCATATGAAGTATACTGCCACAGTAAGGTTTATGGCTGGGGGGAGGGTTAGTTGAGGTGCCCCCCGGAGAGGTTAGGGTTAGGCTGCGGGATGGAGAGGTTAGGGTTAGGCTGTGGGATGGGGAGGTTAGGATTAGGCTGCGGGATGGGGAGGTTAGGGTTAGGCTGTGGGATGGGGAGGTTAGGGTTAGGCTGTGGGGGAGGGTTAGGATTAGGCTGCGGGATGGGGAGGTTAGGGTTAGGCTGCGGGATGGGAAGGTTAGACTTAGGCTGTGGGATGGGGAGGTTAGGGTTAGGCTGCGGGATGGAGAGGTTAGGGTTAGGCTGTGGGGGGGAGGGTTAGGATTAGGCTGCGGGATGGGGAGGTTAGGGTTAGGCTGCGGGATGGGGAGGTTAGGTTTAGGCTGTGGGATGGGGAGGTTAGGGTTAGGCTGCGGGATGGGGAGGTTAGGTTTAGGCTGTGGGATGGGGAGGTTAGGGTTAGGCTGCGGGATGGGGAGGTTAGGGTTAGGCTACGGGATGGGGAGGTTAGGGTTAGGCTGCGGGATGGGGAGGTTAGGGTTAGGCTGCGGGATGGGGAGCTTAGGTTTAGGCTGTGGGATGGGGAGGTTAGGGTTAGGCTGCGGGATGGGGAGGATAGGTTTAGGCTGTGGGATGGGGAGGTTAGGGTTAGGCTGCGGGATGGGGAGGTTAGGATTAGGCTGTGGGATGGGGAGGTTAGGGTTAGGCTGTGGAATGGGGAGGTTAGGGTTAGGCTGCGGGATGGGGAGGCTAGGGTTAGGCTGTGGGATGGGGAGGTTAGGGTTAGGCTGTGGGATGGGGAGGTTAGGGTTAGGCTGCGGGTTGGGGAGGTTAGGGTTAGGCTGCGGGATGGGGAGGTTAGGGTTAGGCTGCGGGATGGGGAGGTTAGGGTTAGGCTGCAAGATGGGGAGGTTTGGGTTAGGCTGTGGGATGGGGAGGTTAGGGTTAGGCTGTGGGATGGGGAGGTTAGGGTTAGGCTGCGGGATGGGGAGGTTAGGGTTAGGCTGCGGGATGGAGAGGTTAGGGTTAGGCTGCAAGATGGGGAGGTTAGGGTTAGGCTGTGGGATGGGGAGGTTAGGGTTAGGCTGTGGGATGGGGAGGTTAGGGTTAGGCTGTGGGGGAGGGTTAGGATTAGGCTGCGGGATGGGGAGGTTAGGATTAGGCTGCGGGATGGGGAGTTTAGGGTTAGGCTGTGGGATGGGGAGGTTAGGGTTAGGCTGTGGGATGGGGAGGTTAGGGTTAGGCTGCGGGATGGGGAGGTTAGGGTTAGGCTGCGGGATGGGGAGGTTAGGGTTAGGCTGCAAGATGGGGAGGTTAGGGTTAGGCTGCGGGATGGGGAGGTTAGGGTTAGGCTGCAAAATAGGGAGGTTAGGGTTAGGCTGCGGGATGGGGAGGTTAGGGTTAGGCTGTGGGATGGGGAGGTTAGGGTTAGGCTGCGGGATGGGGAGGTTAGGGTTAGGCTGTGAGATGGGGCTGCAAAATAGGGAGGTTAGGGTTAGGCTGCGGGATGGGGAGGTTAGGGTTAGGCTGTGGGATGGGGAGGTTAGGGTTAGGGTTAGGCTGTGAGATGGGGCTGCAAAATAGGGAGGTTAGGGTTAGGCTGCGGGATGGGGAGGTTAGGGTTAGGCTGTGGGATGGGGAGGTTAGGGTTAGGCTGCGGGATGGGGAGGTTAGGGTTAGGCTGCGGGATAGGGAGGTTAGGGTTAGGCTGTGAGATGGGGAGGTTAGTGTTAGGCTGCGGGATGGGGAGGTTAGGGTTAGGCTGTGGGATGGGGAGGTTAGGGTTAGGCTGCAAGATGGTGAGGTTAGGGTTAGGCTGTGGGATGGGGAGGTTAGGATTAGGCTGTGGGAGGGGAGGTTAGGGTTAGGCTGCAAAATGGGGAGGTTAGGGTTAGGCTGTGGGATGGGGAGGTTAGGGTTAGGCTGTGGGATGGGGAGGTTAGGGTTAGGATGCAAGATGGGGAGGTTAGGATTAGGCTGTGGGATGGGGAGGTTAGGGTTAGGCTGCGGGATGGGGAGGTTAGGGTTAGGCTGCGGGATGGGGAGGTTAGGGTTAGGCTGCGGGATGGGGAGGTTAGGGTTAGGCTGCAAGATGGGGAGGTTAGGGTTAGGCTGTGGGATGGGGAGGTTAGGGTTAGGCTGCGGGATGGGGAGGTTAGGGTTAGGCTGCGGGATGGGGAGGTTAGGGTTAGGCTGCGGGATGGAGAGGTTAGGGTTAGGCTGCAAGATGGGGAGGTTAGGGTTAGGCTGTGGGATGGGGAGGTTAGGGTTAGGCTGTGGGATGGGGAGGTTAGGGTTAGGCTGTGGGGGAGGGTTAGGATTTGGCTGCGGGATGGGGAGGTTAGGATTAGGCTGCGGGATGGGGAGTTTAGGGTTAGGCTGTGGGATGGGGAGGTTAGGGTTAGGCTGTGGGATGGGGAGGTTAGGGTTAGGCTGCGGGATGGGGAGGTTAGGTTTAGGCTGCGGGTTGGGGAGGTTAGGGTTAGGCTGCGGGATGGGGAGGTTAGGGTTAGGCTGCAAGATGGGGAGGTTAGGGTTAGGCTGCGGGATGGGGAGGTTAGGGTTAGGCTGCAAAATAGGGAGGTTAGGGTTAGGCTGCGGGATGGGGAGGTTAGGGTTAGGCTGTGGGATGGGGAGGTTAGGGTTAGGCTGCGGGATGGGGAGGTTAGGGTTAGGCTGTGAGATGGGGCTGCAAAATAGGGAGGTTAGGGTTAGGCTGCGGGATGGGGAGGTTAGGGTTAGGCTGTGGGATGGGGAGGTTAGGGTTAGGCTGTGAGATGGGGCTGCAAAATAGGGAGGTTAGGGTTAGGCTGCGGGATGGGGAGGTTAGGGTTAGGCTGTGGGATGGGGAGGTTAGGGTTAGGCTGCGGGATGGGGAGGTTAGGGTTAGGCTGCGGGATGGGGAGGTTAGGGTTAGGCTGTGAGATGGGGAGGTTAGTGTTAGGCTGCGGGATGGGGAGGTTAGGGTTAGGCTGTGGGATGGGGAGGTTAGGGTTAGGCTGCAAGATGGGGAGGTTAGGGTTAGGCTGTGGGATGGGGAGGTTAGGATTAGGCTGTGGGAGGGGAGGTTAGGGTTAGGCTGCAAGATGGGGAGGTTAGGGTTAGGCTGCGGGATGGGGAGGTTAGGGTTAGGCTGCGGGATGGGGAGGTTAGGGTTAGGCTGCAAGATGGGGAGGTTAGGGTTAGGCTGCGGGATGGGGAGGTTAGGGTTAGGCTGCAAAATAGGGAGGTTAGGGTTAGGCTGCGGGATGGGGAGGTTAGGGTTAGGCTGTGGGATGGGGAGGTTAGGGTTAGGCTGCGGGATGGGGAGGTTAGGGTTAGGCTGTGAGATGGGGCTGCAAAATAGGGAGGTTAGGGTTAGGCTGCGGGATGGGGAGGTTAGGGTTAGGCTGTGGGATGGGGAGGTTAGGGTTAGGCTGTGAGATGGGGCTGCAAAATAGGGAGGTTAGGGTTAGGCTGCGGGATGGGGAGGTTAGGGTTAGGCTGTGGGATGGGGAGGTTAGGGTTAGGCTGCGGGTTGGGGAGGTTAGGGTTAGGCTGCGGGATGGGGAGGTTAGGGTTAGGCTGTGAGATGGGGAGGTTAGTGTTAGGCTGCGGGATGGGGAGGTTAGGGTTAGGCTGTGGGATGGGGAGGTTAGGGTTAGGCTGCAAGATGGGGAGGTTAGGGTTAGGCTGTGGGATGGGGAGGTTAGGATTAGGCTGTGGGAGGGGAGGTTAGGGTTAGGCTGCAAGATGGGGAGGTTAGGGTTAGGCTGCGGGATGGGGAGGTTAGGGTTAGGCTGTGGGATGGGGAGGTTAGGGTTAGGCTGCAAGATGGGGAGGTTAGGGTTAGGCTGCGGGATGGGGAGGTTAGGGTTAGGCTGCGGGATGGGGAGGTTAGGGTTAGGCTGCAAAATAGGGAGGTTAGGGTTAGGCTGCGGGATGGGGAGGTTAGGGTTAGGCTGCGGGATGGGGAGGTTAGGGTTAGGCTGCGGGATGGGGAGGTTAGGGTTAGGCTGTGGGAAGACGTGGACTACGATTGGGAATAGTAACCTGTGTCAAGCGCAGCGGGGCACCTTGCCTGAAGCAAAAAAGGTGAAAAAACTCATGTCGACCGTATGTCATGTCGACCTAGATTAGAACATGTCGACCTAGAGTCCCTGTAAAAGGGATAATATGGTCACCCTAATAATAGATAGATAGATAGATAGATAGATAGATAGATAGATAGATAGATAGATAGATAGATAGATAGGTAGATAGATATATTTAGCTATAGAGGTAGATACAGATATATATATATATATATAGATATATAAAAATATATAGAGATATATAGGGATAGATAGGTAGATAGATAGATATAATATGTCCTCATTCCTCACTATAGTGTGCCTATATCTGGCTACCTTTAGTGTCTTTGGTCATTTTGTTTACTTGACAATAAAGCTTGATGTTAAAAAAAAAAGTGACAGTAAACGCTTCTCTGAAAGCGAGGCCACGCCCCCCGATGCCCGTTTCTATGGGAACCAGCACTTCCTGTTTTCGGCCTAATTCCGCGGTGTCAGGTTACTCTCGGGGACGGGTTACCGGGTGAGAGATCGCTGCGTCACCGGTGAAAGTTCAGACAGAGGGAGACCCCGGAGCCGCAGCTCATCTGGTGAGGAGGTGATCACTGCCTGGCGCCGGTATACCACTGCCCTCTGTGTGCTAGCTGCAGGGGGACTACAAGTCCCAGCATGCCTGGTAATCATGTCTCCTGCGAGCTGTAGGGAAACTACAAGTCCCAGCTTGCCACGAAGAGATAATCAGGCGGTGCCCTGGGGGCTATAGGGGAACTACAAGTCCCAGAATGCTAGTCAGAGGTAGTAAGGTTGTGTCCTGGGAGCTGTAGGGGAACTACCAGTCCCAGCATGCCATGCAGAGGTAATCAGGTTGTGCCCTGGGAGCTGTAGGAGGAACTGCAGGGCCCAGCATGCCGCAGAGAGATAATCAGGTTGTGTCTTTGTAGCTGCAGGGGAACTACAAGCCCCTTCATGACGGGCAGAGGTAATCAGGCTAAGCCCTGGGAGCTGTAGGGGAACTACAAGTCCCAGCATATCAGATGGAAGGTTATGATGGGAGTTGTAGTTCCCCAGCATCTGCCCAGTCCCAGATGCTAAAAACAGGTTTATATGATTGTTATAAATGATGCTACTGTCACTACCCTCTGTGGTTACACTGCTCTGTATTACACATGCTGTGCTGTGTGACAGGTAATAGGTAAGAGTGCTCCCTACCGTACATTATGTAGTATTAGGATAATGTTCCCTTCTGTATATCATGGAATAATGCACCTTACTGTACACTGTATGGCATAGTGCTCCTTACTGTACACTGTATGGCATAGTGCACCTTACTGTACATTATATGGCATAGTGCTCCTTACTGTATATTATATGGCATAGAGCTCCTTACTGTACACTGTATGGCATAGTGCTCCTTACTGTACACTGTATGGCATAGTGCACCTTACTGTACACTGTATGGCATAGTGCACCTTACTGTACATTATATGGCATAGTGCTCCTTACTGTACATTATATGGCATAGTGCTCCTTACTGTACATTGTATGGCATAGTGCACCTTACTGTACACTGTATGGCATAGTGCACCTTACTGTACATTATATGGCATAGTGCACCTTACTGTACATTATATGGCATAGTGCTCCTTACTGTACATTGTATGGCATAGTGCACCTTACTGTACACTGTATGGCATAGTGCACCTTACTGTACATTATATGGCATAGTGCACCTTACTGTACATTATATGGCATAGTGCTCCTTACTGTACATTGTATGGCATAGTGCACCTTACTGTACACTGTATGGCATAGTGCACCTTACTGTACATTATATGGCATAGTGCACCTTACTGTACATTATATGGATTATGCTATACCGTACAATGGGGCAGATGTATTAACCTGGAGAAGGCATAAGGAAGTGATAAACCAGTGATATGTGCAAGGTGATAAAGGCACCAGCCAATCAGCTCCAATATGTAAATTAATAGTTAACAGCTGGCTGTTCCATTTATCACCTTATCACTGGTTTATCACTTCCTTATGACTTCTCCAGTTTAATACATCTGCCCCATTATATGGAATATGCCACACTGTACATTATATGTAATAATGCTCCCTACTGTACATTATATGGATTATGCCATACCGTACATTATATGGAATATGCCATACTGTACATTATATGGAATAAGGCTCCTTACTGTACAATGTATTGAATAATGCTCCCTACTGTACATTATAAGTAATATGCCATACTGTACATTATATGGAATAAGGCTCCCTACTGTACATTATATGGAATATGCCATACTGTACATTATATGGAATTCAATATGCCATACTGTACATTATATGAAATAAGGCTCCTTACTGTACAATATATTGAATAATGCTCCCTACTGTACATTATAAGTAATGATCCCTACTGTACATTATAAGTAATGCTCCCTACTGTACATTATATGGAATATGCCATACTGTACATTATATAGAATAAGGCTCCTTACTGTACAATATATTGAATAATGCTCCCTACTGTACATTATATGGATTATGCCATACTGTACATTATATGGAATAATGCTCCTTACTGTACAATATATTGAATAATGCTCCCTACTGTACAGTATATTGAATATGCCATACTTTACATTATATGGAATAATGCTCCCTACTGTACATTATAAGTAATGCTCCCTACTGTACATTATATGGAATATGCCATACTGTACATTATATGGAATAAGGCTCCTTACTGTACAATATATTGAAAAATGCTCCCTACTGTACATTATAAGTAATGCTCCCTACTGTACATTATATGGAATATGCCATACTGTACATTATATGGAATATGCCATACTGTACATTAAATGGAATAATCCTCCTTGCTGTACATTATATGGAATAATTCTCACAACTATATATTATGTGGATATTAGATGTCACTGGGGATTTTCTTGACATATGGATTCAAGATATCTGAGGCAGCTTCCAATATCTGTCATGCTGTACAGGGCACATTTATATTACTCTATATTATACATAAATTTTCCTACTTGGCTATAATGCATATATCATTGACAGACAGTAGTGTATGCAATATGGCAGATTGCTGATCCAGATGTTTGTCAGCACCTCTCCCATAGAGCTCGCAATCTATCCGATATGGACAATGTCCATGGTGCCTGTCTGCACGGTATGGAAAACTGTGTGATTCTGTCCTGATCATACACAGATAATGTGACTGCGTCACCTGCTCCCGCTGCACTTTATCTCGTGTGATCACAGGTAGCTGGGAGCATTCTCTCCAAATCCCTTTGTTCCTGCTTTGGGTAGTAATTGATTATTCTGTTAAAAAGTCAGTAGCTGAGCTGGTACGTTTCACTGCTTGTTCGGCACTGGGTAAGCCTGGCGGCAGCACGGAGACCCAGCACCAGCTGTGGCTGCCCTTATTTACAGGCTGCTGTTCACCTGCTCCCCTGTGTACGTGATGTACAGCACAGACTAAGGAAAGGCAGTCTTGTGGGTGAGAGGGACGAACGTAGCTGAGCAGGCTGTAGGTAGAGAGCAGATCCAGGCTTTGTTGTCCACCAGTAAACGCGTCCTTTGTGTACACTGCCGGGTGAAACTGGTCAGCGGCAGGCATTTTAAGGGGTTTATCCCAAATAGAAGAGGGGATTTGTATCTCACAAAGGGGTAGGTTTATCAAAGTTTGGAGAGAGATAAAGTACCAACCAATCAGCTCTTAACTGTCATTTGTTAACACCGTCTGTAATATGACAGTTAGGAGCTGATTGGCTGGTGCTTTATCTGTTAGAGTTTTGATAAATCTCCCCCTGTGTTAGATTGTATATCCTTTGTTCATCCTTTTAGTTTGTTTTTCACATGCTTGCTGTCTGAAACAAATTTGTGCTTTTCCGTACTTTCATTTTTAAAATGGGCTTTAAATGATTTTTCTTCCATACAGATTATCGCCCAGTAAGAGCCATATCTACGGGGATGGAGAAGGTCGACAAGGTAGAAGGAAGAGGTCTTTATGAAGCTGCCCCGGGTCAAGGCGAAGAGAATCCGCATCTCGTGTAAGTGTCCTCATGTTACAGCTGGCCAGCCAGTATTTATATATACGGTTATTTTCACGTTTAGATTGTTAGCCTTGTGGACGGACACAGTTGTCTTATTTCGGTAGGTGACGTTAAACCTCACTGCTTGAGATCGACCAGAAAGAGATCAGTGGTCTGAGACCTATGTAAACAACCTGTCTTTCCAGCTGTGATTGATTTGGCTTGCTGGAACTTGTAGTTACACATTTTGTAGAGACGGAAGTACCAGCCGCTGATCAGAGTAGTGTTTAGATTAAAATGCACACGGCCCTTCTGAAAAAACGTCTGGGCTGGAGAGAATAATATGTGATTCAGAACATCTAGGATATAAACGTGAAGAGCCACAGTTTTGGGGATCTTGGCTATATATTTAAAGCAGCAATATCAGGTTGGTAATCACCGCTTTAAGGGGGTCATTCCGAGTTCGCTCGCTAGCTGTTTTTAGCAGTCGTGCAAACGCTATGCCGCCGCCCCCTGGGAGTGTATTTTAGCTTAGCAGAAGTGCGAGCGAAAGGATCGCAGAGCGGCTACAAAATAATTTTGTGTAGTTTCAGAGTAGCTCCAGACCTACTCAGCGCTTGCGATCACTTCAGACGGTTCAGTTCCTGTTTTGATGTCACAAACGCGCCCTGCTTTCGCCCAGCCACGCCTGCGTTTTTCCTGGCACACCTGTGTTTTTCCGAACACTCCCTGAAAACGGTCAGTTGACATCCAGAAACGCCCACTTCATGTCAATCACTCTGCGGCCAGCAGTGCGACTGAAAAGCTTCGCTAGACCTTGTGTGAAACAACATTGGCCGTTGTGAAAGTACGTCGTGCGTGCACATTGCGACGCATGCGCAGAAGTGCCTTTTTTTGCATCATCGCTGCGCAGCAAACATTTTCAGCTAGCGATCAACTCGGAATGACCCCCTAAATCCACAGCCGAGATCCCCAAAATAAGAAGCCAGGAAAGATGTTCATAAATTCACCTCCGCACAAACCATTTTCCATTCCGTGTTTTGACTCCAGATATCCGCATTATTTGCTGTAGGGAGAACATTATCTAATATATTGCAGATCCAGACCCAGAGTCATAGAAGAGCATAGTGTACACTCTCACAAGGCGTATTACTACAGCGCAATGTTCAGACCCCATAGTCCTCCTGTCTGAGTTATACTATTGGCTGGCTGAACTGTTACTGATTTCTCGGCCATGGATGTTCCCCTAGACCCACAGACCTGTCAGAGCTGCTCAAAGAGGGAACAAAGGAGTCTCACGAGAAGGCGGAGAACAACAAGTTTGTGAAGGATTTCCTGAAGGGTCATATCAAGCCGGAACTATTTAAGGTATGGTTCGAGGAGGGCGGCTGGGCTTTGTTTTTTATAAAGATAATGTTGAACCTTTCCATGGGAATCACAGATAACACGGAGTATAAATATTACCGACCTTCTCAGGCCAAATCTAAACATTCTCAATTTGGTTTTCTATTAGTTCTGTTACACAGTTAGGGCCAAGGGGGGAATCGAACCCAGGACCTCAGTGCTGTGAGGCAGCAATGCTCACCATTACTCCATCCATGCCGCCGTAGTATGAGCCGTTGTTTCCTGCTTAAGTGGGTCGATGCAGAGATCATTTTCCTCCTGGGTACTCAGATGTATTAACCTGGAGAAGGCATAAGGAAGTGATAAACCAGTGATATGTGCAAGGTGAGAAAGGCAGCAGCCAATCAGATCCTAACTGTTAATTTACATATTGGAGCGGATTGGCTGGTGCCTTTATCACCTTGCACATATCACTGGTTTATCACTTCCTTATGCCTTCTCCAGGTTAATACATCTGCCCCGCAGTGATTATGTTGACATGTATAATGGGTTAAATTGTGAAAAATGGTACGTAGACTTACTGTCTATGTCGATATTCTGAATGTCGACCCTACAAAGCGTCGTATGGGCAGTACGAGGTCACTTATTTCCCCAGACAGAAGAGGTAATAACTGCAGACTGGGAACGGGGGCCATAAACTGGAGACTTGTGCGTAATATATAGGACTTGTGGCAGCATTACCATCCTAAGAAGATGTACACGGCCAGCGACTGAAAGAGGAAGTCTGCGCCACTCCGCCTTAACATCTTCGATTTGAGGGACAAGATGTAGGGGTATGACGTTAGTTGTGGAGGGGAAAGCTGAATCCCCAAATATTTAAATTGTGTACCCCACCTAAGAGGGAAGTCTGCCTGGTAGCAGTAGACAGGTATCCGGTTTCTAGGTGGACAGTCATTAGATCAAGCACTATTGGTCACTAGGTAGACATGTACTAGGTCGGCATGAGTTTTCCACTTTTGTTTTTCCTTTTTTAATTCTGAGTTGATCGCAGCAGCAAGTTTGTTAGCAATTGGGCAAAACCATGTGCACTGCAGGGGGGGGGCAGATATAACATGTGCAGAGAGAGTTAGATTTGGGTGAGTTATTTTGTTTCTGTGCAGGGTAAATACTAGCTGCTTTATTTTTACACTGCAATTTAGATTTCAGTTTGAACACACCCCACCCAAATCTAACTCTCTCTGCACATGTTACATCTGCCCCCCCCCCTGCAGTGCACATGGTTTTGCCCAACTGCTAACAAATTTGCTGCTGTGATCAACTCAGAATTAGGCCCACAGTGCACTATTTGTGGTTCCCGGTCACTTTACGAAGAAAACGGCACTATTTCTCTAACGTCCTAGTGGATGCTGGGAACTCCGAAAGGACCATGGGGAATAGCGGCTCCGCAGGAGACTGGGCACAACTAAAAGAAAGCTTTTAGACTACCTGATGTGCACTGGCTCCTCCCACTATGACCCTCCTCCAAGCCTCAGTTAGATTTCTGTGCCCGGCCGAGCTGGATGCACACTAGGGGCTCTCCTGAGCTCCTAGAAAGAAAGTTTATTTTAGGTTTTTTATTTTACAGTGAGACCTGCCGGCAACAGGCTCACTGCATCGAGGGACTAAGGGGAGAAGAAGCGAACCTACCTGCTTGCAGCTAGCTTGGGCTTCTTAGGCTACTGGACACCATTAGCTCCAGAGGGATCGACCGCATGGAACTGGCCTTGGTGTTCGTTCCCGGAGCCGCGCCGCCGTCCCCCTTACAGAGCCAGAAGCAAGAAGAGGTCCGGAAAATCGGCGGCAGAAGACATCGGTCTTCACCAAGGTAGCGCACAGCACTGCAGCTGTGCGCCATTGCTCCTCATGCACACTTCACACTCCGGTCACTGAGGGTGCAGGGCGCTGGGGGGGGGGGGGGGGGCGCCCTGAGCAGCAACAAAAACACCTTGGCTGGCAAATATATCACAATATATAGCCCCAGAGGCTATATATGTGATAAATACCCCTGCCAGAATCCATAAAAAAGCGGGAGAAAAGTCAGCGAAAAAGGGGCGGAGCTATCTCCTTCAGCACACTGGCGCCATTTTCTCTTCACAGTGCAGCTGGAAGACAGCTCCCCAGGCTCTCCCCTGTAGTTTGCAGGCTCAAAGGGTTAAAAAGAGAGGGGGGGCACTAAATTTAGGCGCAATATTGTATATACAAGCAGCTATTGGGAAAAATTCACTCAATATAGTGTTAATCCCTAAATTATATAGCGCTCTGGTGTGTGCTGGCATACTCTCTCTCTCTGTCTCCCCAAAGGGCTGTGTGGGGTCCTGTCCTCAGTCAGAGCATTCCCTGTGTGTGTGCGGTGTGTCGGTACGGCTGTGTCGACACGTTTGATGAGGAGGCTTATGTGATGGCAGAGCAGATGCCGATAAATGTGATGTCGCCCCCTGTGAGGCCGACACCAGAGTGGATGGATAGGTGGAAGGTATAAACCGACAGTGTCAACTCCTTACATAAAAGGCTGGATGACGTAACAGCTATGGGACAGCCGGCTTCTCAGCCCGCGCCTGCCCAGGCGTCTCAAAGGCCATCAGGGGCTCAAAAACGCCCGCTCCCTCAGATGGCAGACACAGATGTCGACACGGAGTCTGACTCCAGTGTCGACGAGGTTGAGACATATACACAATCCACTAGGAACATCCGTTACATGATCCCGGCAATAAAAAATGTGTTACACATTTCTGACATTAACCCAAGTACCACTAAAAAAGGGTTTTATGTTTGGGGAGAAAAAGCAGGCAGTGTTTTGTTCCCCCATCAAATGAGTGAATGAAGTGTGAAAAAGCGTGGGTTCCCCCGATAAGAAACTGGTAATTTCTAAAAAGTTACTGATGGCGTACCCTTTCCCGCCAGAGGATAAGTTACGCTGGGAGATTTCCCCTAGGGTGGATAAGGCGCTCACACGTTTGTCAAAAAAGGTGGCACTGCCGTCTTAGGATACGGCCACTTTGTAGGTACCTGCTGATAAAAAGCAGGAGGCTATCCTGAAGTCTGTATTTACACACTCAGGTACTAGACTGAGACCTGCAGATAGTGCTGCTGCAGCGTGGTCTGTAACCCTGTCAAACAGGGATACTATTTTGCGAACATAAGACGTCGTCTTATATATGAGGGATGCACAGAGGGATATTTTGCCGGCTGGCATCCAGAATTAATGCAATGTCCATTCTGTCAGGAGGGTATTAGAGACCCGACACTGGACAGGTGATGCTGACTTTAAAAGGCACATAGAGCCTTATAAGGGTGAGGAATTGTTTGGGGATGGTCTCTGGGACCTCGTATCCACAGCAACAGCTGGGAAGAAAATTTTTTTACCTCAGGTTTCCTCACAGCCTAAGAAAGCACTGTATTATCAGGTACAGTCCTTTCGGCTTCAGAAAAGCAAGCGGGTCAAAGGCGCTTCCTTTCTGCACAGAGACGGGGGAAGAGGGAAAAAGCTGCACCAGTCAGCCAGTTCCCAGAATCAAAATTCTTCCCCCGCTTCCTCTGAGTCCACCGCATGACGCGAGGGCTCCACAGGCGTAGCCAGGTACGGTGGGGGGCCGCCTCAAAAATGTCAGCGATCAGTGGGCTCGCTCACAGGTGGATCCCTGGATCCTTCAAGTTGTATCTCAGGGGTACAAGCTGGAATTCGAGGCGTCTCCCCCCCGCCGTTTCCTCAAATCTGCCTTGCCGACAACTCCCTCAGGCAGGGAGGCTGTGCTAGAGGCAATTCACAAGCTGTATTCCCAGCAGGTGATAGTCAAGGTGCCCCTACTTCAACAAGGACGGGGTTACTATTCCACACTGTTTGTGGTACCGAAACCGGACGGTTCGGTGAGACCCACTTTAAATTTGAAATCCTTGAACACATACATAAACAAATTCAAGTTCAAGATGGAATCGCTCAGGGCGGTTATTGCAAGCCTGGAGGAGGGGGATTACATGGTATCCCTGGACATCAAAGATGCTTACCTACATTTCCCCATTTACCATCCTCACCAGGAGTACCTCAGATTTGGGGTACAGGTTTGCCATTACCAATTCCAAACACTGCCGTTTGGACTGTCCACGGCACCGAGGGTCTTTACCAAGGTAATGGCAGAAATGATGATACTCCTTCGAAAAAAGGGAGTTTTAATTATCCCGTACTTGGACGATCTCCTTATAAAGGTGAGGTCCAAGGAGCAGTTGTTGGTCGGAGTAGCACTATCTCGGGAAGTGCTACAACAGCACGGATAGATTCTATACATTCCAAAATCACAGCTGGTTCCTACCACACGCCTACTGTTCCTGGGGATGGTTCTGGACACAGAACAGAAAAAAGTGTTTCTCCCGCAGGAGAAAGCCAAGGAGCTGTCATCTCTAGTCAGAGATCTCCTGAAACCAAAACAGGTATCTGTGCATCACTGCACACGAGTCCTGGGAAAAATGGTAGCTTCTTACGAAGCAAAATTCCATTCGGCAGGTTCCATGCAAGAACCTTTCAGTGGGACCTCTTGGACAAGTGGTCGGGATCGCATCTTCAGATGCATCGGCTGATAACCCTGTCTCCAAGGACCAGGGTATCTCTACTGTGGTGGCTGCAGAGTGCTCATCTTCAAGAGGGCCACAGATTCGGCATACAGGACTGGGTCCTGGTAACCACGGATGCCAGCCTTCGAGGCTGGGGGGCAGTCACACAGGGAAGAAATTTCCAAGGACTTTGGTCAAGTCAGGAGTCGTCCCTACACATAAATATTCTGGAACTGAGGGCCATTTACAATGCCCTAAGTCTGGCAAGGCCTCTGCTTCAAAACCAGCTGGTACTGATCCAATCAGACAACATCACGGCAGTCGCCCATGTAAATCGACAGGGCGGCACAAGAAGCAGGATGGCGATGGCAGAAGCCACAAGGATTCTCCGATGGGCGGAAAATCACGTCTTAGCACTGTCAGCAGTGTTCATTCCGGGAGTGGACAACTGGGAAGCAGACTTCCTCAGCAGACGCGACCTACACCCGGGAGAGTGGGGACTTCATCCAGAAGTCTTCCAACTGTTGGTAAACCGTTGGGAAAGGCCACAGGTGGACATGATGGCGTCCCGCCTAAACAAAAAACTAGATATTGCGCCAGGTCAAGGGACCCTCAGGCAATAGCTGTGGACGCTCTAGTGACACCGTGGGTGTACCAGTCGGTTTATGTATTCCCTCCTCTGCCTCTCATACCAAAGGTACTGAGAATAATAAGAAAACGAGGAGTAAGAACGATACTCGTGGTTCCGGATGGGCCAAGAAGAGCTTGGTACCCAGAACTTCAAGAAATGATATCAGAGGACCCATGGCCTCTACCGCTCAGACAGGATCTGCTACAGCAGGGGCCCTGTCTGTTCCAAGACTTACCGCGGCTGCGTTTGACGGCATGGCGGTTGAATTCCGGATCCTAAAGGAAAAGGGCATTCCGGGGGAAGTCATTCCTACGCTGATAAAAGCCAGGAAAGAAGTAACCGCAAACCATTATCACCGTATTTGGCGAAAATATGTTGCGTGGTGTGAGGCCAGGAAGGCCCCAACAGAGGAATTTCAGCTGGGTCGTTTTCTGCACTTCCTACAGTCAGGAGTGACTATGGGCCTAAACTTGGGTTCCATTAAGGTCCAGATTTCGGCTCTGTCGATTTTCTTCCAGAAAGAACTGGCTTCACTGCTTGGAGTTCAGACATTTGTAAAGGGAGTGCTACATATTCAGCCCCCCTTTTGTGCCTCCTGTGGCACCTTGGGATCTCAACGTGGTGTTGAGTTTCTTAAAATCACATTGGTTTGAGCCACTTAAAACTGTGGATTTGAAATATGTCACGTGGAAAGTGGTCATGTTATTGGCCTTGGCTTCGGCCAGGCGTGTGTCAGAATTGGCGGCTTTGTCATGTAAAAGCCCTTATCTGATTTTCCATATGGATAGGGCAGAATTGAGGACTCGTCCCCAGTTTCTCCCTAAGGTGGTATCCGCTTTTCACTTGAACCAACCTATTGTAGTGCCTGCGGCTACTAGGGACTTGGAAGATTCCAAGTTACTGGACGTAGTCAGGGCCTTAAAAATTTATATTTCCAGGACGGCTGGAGTCAGGAAAACTGACTCGCTTTTTATCCTGTAGGCACCCATCAAAATAGGTGCTCCTGCTTCTAAGCAGACTATTGCTCGCTGAATTTGTAGCACAATTCAGCTGGAGCATTCTGCGGCTGGATTGCCGCATCCTAAATCAGTAACAGCCCATTCCACGAGGAAAGTGGGCTCATCTTGGGCGGCTGCCCGAGGGGTCTCGGCTTTACAACTTTGCCGAGCTGCAACTTGGTCAGGGGCAAACTCGTTTGCTAAATTCTACAAATTTGATACCCTGGCTGAGGAGGACCTTGAGTTCTCTCATTCGGTGCTGCAGAGTCATCCGCACTCTCCCGCCCGTTTGGGAGCTTTGGTATAATCCCCATGGTCCTTTCGGAGTTCCCAGCATCCACTAGGACGTTAGAGAAAATAAGATTTTACTCACCGGTAAATCTATTTCTCCTGGTCCGTAGTGGATGCTGGGCGCCCATCCCAAGTGCGGATTGTCTGCAATAATTGTACATAGTTATTGTTAACTAAAGGGTTATTGTTATGAGCCATCTGTTGAGAGGCTCAGTTATGTTTCATACTGTTAACTGGGTATAGTATCACGAGTTATACGGTGTGATTGGTGTGGCTGGTATGAGTCTTACCCGGGATTCAAAATCCTTCCTTATTGTGTCAGCTCTTCCGGGCACAGTATCCTAACTGAGGCTTGGAGGAGGGTCATAGTGGGAGGAGCCAGTGCACACCAGGTAGTCTAAAAGCTTTCTTTTAGTTGTGCCCAGTCTCCTGCGGAGCCGCTATTCCCCATGGTCCTTTCGGAGTTCCCAGCATCCACTACGGACTACGAGAAATAGATTTACCGGTGAGTAAAATCTTATTTTCTCTATCGTCCTAAGTGGATGCTGGGGTTCCTGAAAGGACCATGGGGAATAGCGGCTCCGCAGGAGACAGGGCACAAAAGTAAAGCTTTTACAGGTCAGGTGGTGTGTACTGGCTCCTCCCCCTATGACCCTCCTCCAGACTCCAGTTAGATTTTTGTGCCCGGCCGAGAAGGGTGCAATTCTAGGTGGCTCTCATAAAGAGCTGCTTAGAGAGTTTAGCTTAGGTTTTTTATTTTACAGTGATTCCTGCTGGCAACAGGATCACTGCAACGAGGGACAGAGGGGAGAAGAAGTGAACTCACCTGCGTGCAGGATGGATTGGCTTCTTGGCTACTGGACATGAAGCTCCAGAGGGACGATCACAGGTACAGCCTGGATGGTCACCGGAGCCACGCCGCCGGCCCCCTCACAGATGCTGAAGCAAGAAGAGGTCCAGAATCGGCGGCTGAAGACTCCTGCAGTCTTCTTAAGGTAGCGCACAGCACTGCAGCTGTGCGCCATTTTCCTCTCAGCACACTTCACACGGCAGTCACTGAGGGTGCAGGGCGCTGGGGGGGGGCGCCCTGGGAGGCAAATGAAAACCTTTAAAAAGGCTAAAAATACCTCACATATAGCCCCAGAGGCTATATGGAGATATTTACCCCTGCCTAAATGTACTAAATAGCGGGAGACGAGCCCGCCGAAAAAGGGGCGGGGCCTATCTCCTCAGCACACGGCGCCATTTTCTGTCACAGCTCCGCTGGTCAGGAAGGCTCCCAGGTCTCTCCCCTGCACTGCACTACAGAAACAGGGTATAACAGAGAGGGGGGGCAGAATAAATGGCAATATATTAATATAAAAGCAGCTATAAGGGAGCACTTAATCATAAGGCTATCCCTGTCATATATAGCGCTTTTTGGTGTGTGCTGGCAGACTCTCCCTCTGTCTCCCCAAAGGGCTAGTGGGTCCTGTCTTCGTATAGAGCATTCCCTGTGTGTCTGCTGTGTGTCGGTACGTGTGTGTCGACATGTATGAGGACGTTATTGGTGTGGAGGCGGAGCAATTGCCAAATATGAGGATGTCACCTCCTAGGGGGTCGACACCAGAATGGATGCCTTTATTTGTGGAATTACGGGATAGCGTCAACTCGCTTAAGCAGTCGTTTGCCGACATGAGGCGGCCGGACACTCAATTGGTGTCTGTCCAGGCGCCTCAAACACCGTCAGGGGCTGTAAAACGTCCCTTGCCTCAGTCGGTCGACACAGACCCAGACACAGGCACTGATTCCGGTGGTGAAGGTGACGAATCAACCGTATTTTCCAGTAGGGCCACACGTTATATGATTTTGGCAATAAAGGAGATGTTACATTTAGCTGATACTACAGGTACCACTAAACAGGGTATTATGTGGGGTGTGAAAAAACTACCAGTAGTTTTTACCGAATCAGAAGAATTAAATGACGTGTGTGATGAAGCGTGGGGTGCCCCGATAAAAAACTGCTAATTTCAAAGAAGTTATTGGCTTTATACCCTTTCCCGCCAGAGGTTAGGGAGCGCTGGGAAACACCTCCTAGGGTGGACAAAGCGCTAACACGCTTATCAAAACAAGTGGCGTTACCCTCTCCTGAGACGGACGCACTTAAAGATCCATCAGATAGGAGGATGGAAAATATCCAAAAAGGTATATACACACATGCAGGTGTTATACTACGACCAGCTATTGCGACTGCCTGGATGTGCAGTGCTGGGGTAGTTTGGTCAGAGTCCCTGATCGAAAATATTGATACCCTGGACAGGGACAATATTTTACTGTCGTTAGAACAAATAAAGGATGCATTTCTTTATATGCGTGATGCACAGAGAGATATCTGCACACTGGCATCACGGGTAAGTGCTATGTCCATTTCGGCCAGAAGAGCTTTATGGACACGACAGTGGACAGGCGATGCGTAGAGGAGTTATTTGAGGTCGGTCTATCGGATTTGGTGGCCACGGCTACGGCCGGGAAATCCACCTTTCTACCTCAAGTCACTCCCCAACAGAAAAAGGCACCGACCTTTCAACCGCAGCCCTTTCGTTCCTTTAAAAATAAGAGAGCAAAGGGCTATTCATATCTGCCACGAGGCAGAGGACGAGGGAAGAGACAGCAACAGGCAGCTCCTTCCCAGGAACAGAAGCCCTCCCCGGCTTCTACAAAAGCCTCAGCATGACGCTGGGGCTTCGCAAGCGGACTCGGGGGCGGTAGGCGGTCGTCTCAAAAATTACAGCGCGCAGTGGGCTCACTCGCAGGTAAATCCCTGGATCCTGCAGATAATATCTCAGGGGTACAGGTTGAAATTAGAGACAGAGCCACCTCGCCGTTTCCTGAAGTCTGCTTTACCAACGTCCCCCTCAGAAAGGGAGACGGTTTTGGAAGCCATTCACAAGCTGTATTCTCAGCAGGTGATAGTCAAGGTACCTCTTCTACAACAAGGGAAGGGGTATTATTCCACTCTATTTGTGGTACCGAAGCCGGATGGCTCGGTAAGGCCTATTCTAAATCTGAAGTCCTTGAACCTATACATAAAGAAGTTCAAGTTCAAGATGGAGTCACTCAGAGCAGTGATAGCGAACCTGGAAGAAGGGGACTTTATGGTATCCTTGGACATCAAGGATGCGTATCTCCACGTTCCAATTACCCCTCACACCAGGGGTACCTCAGGTTCGTTGTACAAAACTGTCACTATCAGTTTCAGACGCTGCCGTTTGGTTTGTCCACGGCACCTCGGGTCTTTACAAAGGTAATGGCCGAGATAATATTTCTTCTTCGAAGAAAAGGCGTATTAATTATCCCATACTTGGACGATCTCCTAATAAGGGCAAGGTCCAGAGAACAGCTAGAGATGGGTTTAGCACTATCTCAAGAGGTGCTAAAGCAGCACGGATGGATTCTGAATATTCCAAAATCCCAATTAATGCCGACAACTCGTCTGCTGTTCCTGGGGATGATTCTGGACACAGTTCAGAAAAAGGTTTTTCTTCCCGAAGAAAAAGCCAAGGAGTTATCTGACCTGGTCAGGAACCTCCTAAAACCAGGAAAGGTGTCTGTACATCAATGCACAAGAGTCCTGGGAAAAAATGGTAGCTTCTTACGAAGCAATCCCTTTCGGCAGATTCCATGCAAAGGGATCTGTTGGACAAATGGTCAGGGTCGCATCTTCAGATGCACCTGCGGATAACCCTGTCGCCGAGGACAAGGGTATCCCTTCTGTGGTGGTTGCAGGAGGCTCATCTATTGGAGGGCCGCAGATTCGGCATACAGGATTGGATCCTGGTGACCACGGATGCCAGCCTGAGAGGCTGGGGAGCAGTCACACAGGGAAGAAATTTCCAGGGAGTGTGGTCGAGCCTGAAAAAGTCTCTTCACATAAGCATTCTGGAACTAAGAGCAATCTACAATGCTCTAAGCCAGGCGGAACCTCTGCTTCAAGGAAGACCGGTGTTGATCCAGTCAGACAACATCACGGCAGTCGCCCATGTAAACAGACAGGGCGGCACAAGAAGCAGGAGGGCAATGGCAGAAGCTGCCAGGATCCTTCGCTGGGCGGAGAATCACGTGATAGCACTGTCAGCAGTATTCATCCCGGGCGTGGACAACTGGGAAGCAGACTTCCTCAGCAGACACGACCTTCACCCGGGAGAGTGGGGACTTCATCCAGAAGTTTTCCACATGCTATTAAACCGTTGGGTAAAACCAATGGTGGACATGATGGCGTCTCGCCTCAACAAAACACTGGACAGGTATTGCGCCAGGTCAAGAGATCCGCAGGCAATAGCTGTGGACGCGCGGGTAACACCTTGGGTGTACCAGTCGGTATATGTGTTTCCTCCTCTGCCTCTCATACCAAAGGTATTGAGGATTATACGGCAAAGAGGAGTAAGACTAGTGGCTCCGGATTGGCCAAGAAGGACTTGGTACCCGGAACTTCAAGAGATGGTCACGGACGATCCGTGGCCTCTACTTCTGAGAAGGGACCTGCTTCAGCAGGGTCCTTGTCTTTTTCAAGACTTACCGCGGCTGCGTTTGACGGCATGGCGTTGAATGCCAGATCCTAAAAGGAAAAGGCATTCCAGAAGAAGTCATTCCTACCTTGATAAAGGCAAGGAAGGAAGTCACCGCGAAGCATTATCGCCGTATTTGGCGAAAATATGTTGCGTGGTGCGAGCAGCGGAGTGCTCCGATGGAGGAATTTCAACTGGGTCGTTTTCCTACATTTCCTGCAATCAGGATTGTCTATGGGTCTCAAATTGGGATCTATTAAGGTTCAAATTTCGGCCCTATCAATATTCTTCCACAAAGAATTGGCCTCAGTCCCTGAGGTCCAGATTTTTATCAAAGGAGTACTGCATATACAGCCTCCTGTGGTGCCTAAGGTGGCACCGTGGGATCTAAATGTAGTTTTAGATTTCCTCAAATCCAATTGGTTTGAACCACTAAAGAATGTGGATTTGAAATATCTCACATGGAAAGTGACTATGTTACTGGCCCTGGCTTCGGCCGGGAGAGTATCTGAACTGGCGGCTTTGTCTTATAAAAGCCCTTATTTAATTTTCCATTCGACATAGGGCAGAGCTGCGGACGCGTCCGCATTTTCTCCCTAAGGTGGTATCAGCGTTTCACCTGAACCAGCCTATTGTAGTGCCTGCGGCTACAGACGACTTGAAGGACTCCAAGTTGTTGGACGTTGTCAGAGCCTTAAAAATATACATTTAAAGGACGGCTGGAGTCAGAAAATCTGACTCGCTGTTTATACTGTATGCACCCAACAAGTTGGGTGCACCTGCTTCTAAGCAGTCGATTGCTCGTTGGTTTTGTAACAAAATTCAACTTGTACATTCTGTGGCAGGCCTGCCACAGCCTAAATCTGTTAAGGCCCATTCCGCAAGGAAGGTGGGCTCATCTTGGGCGGCTGCCCGAGGGGTCTCGGCATTACAACTCTGCCGAGCAGCTACGTGGTCAGGGGAGAACACGTTTGTAAATTTTTACAAATTTGATACCCTGGCAAAGGAGGACCTGGAGTTCTCTCATTCGGTGCTGCAGAGTCATCCGCACTCTCCCGCCCGTTTGGGAGCTTTGGTATAATCCCCATGGTCCTTTCAGGAACCCCAGCATCCACTTAGGACGATAGAGAAAATAAGAATTTACTTACCGATAATTCTATTTCTCGGAGTCCGTAGTGGATGCTGGGCGCCCATCCCAAGTGCGGATTATCTGCAATACTTGTACATAGTTATTGTTAACTAATTCGGGTTATTGTTTAGGAAGCCATCTTTCAGAGGCTCCTCTGTTATCATACTGTTAACTGGGTTTAGATCACAAGTTGTACGGTGTGATTGGTGTGGCTGGTATGAGTCTTACCCGGGATTCAAAATCCTCCCTTATTGTGTACGCTCGTCCGGGCACAGTACCTAACTGGAGTCTGGAGGAGGGTCATAGGGGGAGGAGCCAGTACACACCACCTGACCTGTAAAAGCTTTACTTTTGTGCCCTGTCTCCTGCGGAGCCGCTATTCCCCATGGTCCTTTCAGGAACCCCAGCATCCACTACGGACTCCGAGAAATAGAATTATCGGTAAGTAAATTCTTATTTTTTTTGTAAAACAAAACAAAAACCCTCATGTCGACCTAATGACTGTGTCAACCTATTTTAGGTGTCGACCAATAGTGGTCGACTCTATGATCCACACCCCAGTAGACAGGCCGGTAGGGCAGCCGCAGGAGGGCAGGCACCCACCCGCAGGTCCACCGCAGTATGAGATAGCGGATGGGGGCAGAGGAGACAGCGGGCAGCTGCAGAAGAATCACAGCTCCAGTTCCAAGATGGCGCTGTGGTGTCCAGCCCAGGCAGCAGAGCGGGACACGGGGCAAACCAAACCTCTGGGGGGGTCCCAAACTGAAGCCCAAATAGCAGAGGGGGTTCAGGCAGCAGTGAAGTGATAGAAAGTCCCCCAAGTGGCAGCAGGATTAGTAGCTCAGGAGGCTTGGGCTGGAGCGCTCCGGACGCACCTCCTATTCCAGGTACGCCCCCCATTCCCCGGTAACTCCATACATTTAATCCCACTGTAGAGTTGGACCTTTTGTTGGTTACATACTGTAACTGTATTAATGTAAGAAGACCTCTCATTTCTATATCCTCTCTATAATTCTTATTATGTGGTTACAGACTATTGTAGGGACTCAGCCAGGACAGTGTTACAGTACTATTATATAAGAGGGCACAGAGGTAAAGCAGAAAGCATTTGACCCTCATGTTGTGTGTCTCCTGTACACAGTTGGCCACTGTTGCACTGTACTACACCTATTCTGCGCTGGAGGAGGAGCTAGACCGGAATAAGGAGAACGCCGCCATAGCTCCCCTGTATTTCCCGCAGGAGCTACATAGGACGGAAGCTCTGAAGAAAGATCTCAGTTACTTCTACGGGGATGGCTGGGAGGATCTCATCCAGTGCTCCAAGGCCACACAGGCCTACGTGGAACGGATCCACCATCTGGGTCACCACAGGCCGGAGCTGCTGGTGGCTCACGCCTACACACGCTACATGGGGGACCTGTCAGGAGGTCAGATCCTGAGGAAGGTGGCTCAGAGGGCCCTGCGCTTACCCAGCACCGAGGAAGGGATCCAGTTCTACGTGTTTGATAACGTCACTAACTTCCAACAGTTCAAGCAGCTGTACCGGGCCCGGCTGAACGCACTAGACCTGGACCCCGAGACCAAGGAGAGCATAGTGGAGGAAGCAAATGTAGCCTTCCAGTTTAATGTGCAGGTCGGTCAGAATTCCACGTGGACAAGGGACCCCGATATAGGGGGTAATTCCAAGTTGATCGCAGCAGGATTTTTGATAGCAATTGGGCAAAACCATGTGCACTGCAGGGAAGGCAGATATAACATGTGCAGAAAGAGTTAGATTTGGGTGGGTTATTTTATTTCTGTGCAGGGTAAATACTGGCTGCTTTATTTTACACTGCAATTTAGATTGCAGATTGAACACACTCCACCCAAATCGAACTCTCTCTGCACATGTTATATCTGCCTCCCCTGCAGTGCACATGGTTTTGCCCAATTGCTAACAAAAATCCTGCTGCGATCAACTTGGAATTACCCCCATAGAGCAATAGGTAAGGTATGAAAAGTTTTCAAAAACATAACTTTTTATATTCAGTTAAGTTCCTAGCGTACTTTTGGACTTCAGAGAATCCAAGTAGCCCATCCTTGTTGCAGTGGCTTTATACAGTTTTGATGCACAGGATATTACAAATTCTTTGTACAAGCAGAAAAAGGTGCAGGTGCACTATCTCACACTAGCTCAACCTGTAATAACCAGAGGCATTTAGCATAATCCTGGCCAGGGCTATGAGCTTACCCACCGCGCCAAGGTAGCCTCTCATTGGGTAAGTCCCTAACACTAACTAAAGGGGTTCGGGTCCGGGGGGGCAGGATACCCTAAAGTCACCTAGCCAGACAACCCCAGGGCACCGCATGAGTGATACAAATAAAGGGTTAAATAGGTAGGAGCAGTGAATACCACTTGTTCCAACCTGTTTTTTTTTTCCAACCCTGCCTGCTATCCGTCAGTTCATAGGCCGAGTAGTTACATCCATAGTGAGGGATTCATGCATCTGAGTGCTACAGGCAGGAGATACCTGATAGAAGCCCCTCCAGCTCTGCATTGCTGCTGCCCCCTGCTGGCACTGCGACAAGCAGTATTACCGTTAAGTCCTGTTGGCTGTGATCAGGGTGGCAGGATCAGAATTCCTGGTCTGGTTCTTAAGTCATTGTACCATTATAATACGTGTACCTATCACCTACTGCTGGCTGCAGTATGGTGTACTGCACTGATAATACTGCCCACTTACTCACTAGTAATCATTCTCGCCACTGAGGCACGAGGCACCTTATGACTCAGTGTTATATTTTTCTTCCCAACGAATTAATAGCCCCCTCACCTGCCCTATTTATTGCTGAGGGTACGTAGGACAACATCTGGTAATTGGCGAAACACATGGTGCTAACTGTTGTCTTCCATCGTCTGTAAGGTACGACGCCTTTGAATATGTAAAACGCTTCCATATCCTGATCCACGCTTCTTTCCTGCAGGTGTTTGAGGAGTTGGATAAATTAGGGGCCTCAATCCCAGACGAGGCGCAGGGAGCTGGTCTCCCACTGCATGATGGGAAAGGCGATATCCGCAAATGCCCTTATTATGCTGCAAAGCAAGGTGAGTGACTGACAGGCCGGTGAGATTGGCAGAGCGGTGTGACCTGGCAGATGGAGCGGTGTGACCGCACAGATCAATATGCCGTCAGTAACTGTGTTATCCCTCTATCCCACAGGCATTGCCGGCCCGTCAGGGTGTCCATACCACGCCGCACTGGCTCTAGTCAGACGCCCTGAGGTAAAAGCACTTCTAGCAGCCTGTGCCGCCGCCCTGGCTGCCTCCCTCGCCTGGTATCTGATGTGATGCCGAACATACTGCACACAGCATGTCTTCGGGCTTTCAAATGAAACGGGACAAGGAATTTCCACATGACATGAAGGTCCCGCTGTTTCGGCTGCACAGCGGTCAACTCAGCCCACTGCTCCCTATTACATTCCCAGAATCCCCTGTAACTCCCCCCCCCCCTCCCCCCCTTCAGCAATCCTGGACTCCACAACCCGGCACATAGTAGTCACCTGCCTCCACCTCACTGTGTGTCCGCTCCATTCATGGTCTATACAATGCTGTGAAGACATCTTGCCTAATCCATAGACTGCTGGAACTGCCAAAGGGCTCTCAACATGGTGTATTAAGTACCAAACCCCTTTCATGCCAGAAAGGGAGATCACTGAGGGGAATTATCTTACCCTGCCTTGGCCAGGGGTCAGAGAGTACACTGTGGGCTATTGTACATTAGAAACCTCTGGCGCTTAATGCAGTATTGCACTCTATAAGCACAGCATGACGTAACTAACATGCGTGACTTCTGACTAGTGTTACTTAGTGTTTTTCCAAGTGTATTAAGAGGATGTAGCCATAAGAAGCAGACTCAAATATATGCAACGTTCCCAAAGATTACTGTGGGAGTATCGCGGCCGGCTGCTGCCATGGGAGGGTCGTGTAATCTTATTTATTGGGTATTTCAACTCCTCCCTATTTCCCGGACATTTGCACTGTTGTACAATATGGTCGCCCTTTCATCTCCCTATCAGATCGTCTGAATATCGACTGCCACAAAGCCTGGCATTCACGCCTGTCCGATTGGTTGAAGTTGGCATCTGTAGACTTTTCACTTTTATTTTAAATGAAGCTGCTTTTCAATTTTGGTGCATGGTGTATCATGAATCACTGATGGAGTCGCTGCAGAACTAGGATGGTTACAGCACTTTGTACACCGAGAATGTGTACGGGCAGCCCTTTGTACACCGAGAGTGTGTACGGCACTTAACGCTTAATGCTCTTTTAAACTCTGCAGCTGATCTCCACACCATGGAGGCATTTTGTGGTTTGAGCCCAGCATCCATTAGATTGTAGCCTATTGATTCACTGGGGACCAGTCACACCAGTGTGTGCCTCAGCCGTGTCACCGGTTCCCAGCCAGACTATAGGCTGTGGATGTTGGGGTACCCCAGAGAATGGCCATCTCGCTCTGTGTAGATAGAACGGGTCCACTTTCAGTTTGCGGATTAACGGTTGACCTCATCTATTCTCAGTTTTGTGTTTTAAGCATTTCTTGGTTTTTTTGGGTCTTTTTAATCTCTATACAGTTTAAGTACAGAATGATATATTCTAGGTGACTGCAACATTTTAGCACTTCATCCGGCCGAGATGACGAAATATCTTTAAGAAGATAACGTGGTTTTGTTTTTGTGTAACAGAATAAATAGTGTAAAAGGATTTAGCTTGTAATGTGTCATTTATTTTAGTTTATTTTGCTGCATTGACGGTTCCGATGCCTGCGAGCTTTTATTTACTGAATACAGTCATGCGCTGCACCGTGTCACTTACTATCCTGGGAACACTGTTCCGCTGGCGACTGGGGGTAATATTTAACCCTAAACACAGTGGGGGGGAGGCAGTTGAGCAGGTTGCTGGGCATCCGCGAGAATCCATAACGGGATGCGGTCCGACAGTCAGAACCGACCCTCCATAACTTCTCCATATACACACGTGACTCATGGTTTTCTAGTCAATGAATAGCAACATTCACATAGTACCTTACGTTTTGACATCTGTAATGAATAACCTGGCCGTGACAATATACAGATTCAGTATGAATGACCGCCAGACGGGATGCCAGTGGTCACAATAGCAATGCCGAAATCCCGATCTGTGAAATCCTGGCAGAGGTAAGTTAAGTATGTTCCTCCCCCCTCCCCTAACCCCCTTTACCCGCAGCCTAACCCTAACTCTCCCCCTTAGTGTCTAAACCTAACCTCCGGTGGTGCCTTACTCTAACCCCCCCTCCCCGCAGCTTAACCACACCGTGTGGAGCCTAAACCCCTACACACACACACACCAGCCCTAACCCGCCCGCTTTACTTGCATTCAGGATTTCGGCGTCTGTCTCCTGTCCCTTTTGGGATTTTGACGTCTGTATTCCGACTGCCAGAATCCTGACACCATGTTGCCACCCTGATACCTCATCATGATCATTGTGTACATAACATCAACAAACAGGCTTGTGCTATAAGTATTCCACACCGCGTCGCAGCGACCTACTGTGTACAGTGCACACTTTCAATACATTTTCTCTAACGTCCTAAGTGGATGCTGGGGACTCCGTAAGGACCATGGGGAATAGCGGCTCCGCTGGAGACTGGGCACATCTAAAGAAAGCTTTAGGACTAACTGGTGTGCACTGGCTCCTCCCCCTATGACCCTCCTCCAAGCCTCAGTTAGATTTCTGTGCCCGACGAGAAGGGTGCACACTAGGGGCTCTCCTGAGCTTCTTAGTGAAAGTTTTAGTTTAGGTTTGTTATTTTCAGTGAGACCTGCTGGCAACAGGCTCACTGCATCGAGGGACTAAGGGGAGAAGAAGCGAACTCACCTGCGTGCAGAGTGGATTGGGCTTCTTGGCTACTGGACATTGGGGGTAATTCCAAGTTGATCGCAGCAGGAATTTTGTTAGCAGTTGGGCAAAACCATGTGCACTGCAGGGGGGGCAGATATAACATGTGCAGAGAGAGTTAGATTTGGGTGGGTTATTTTGTTTCTGTGCAGGGTAAATACTGGCTGCTTTATTTTTACACTGCAAAATATATTGCAGATTGAACACACCACACCCAAATCTAACTCTCTCTGCACATGTTATATCTGCCCCCCCCCTGCAGTGCACATGGTTTTGCCCAACTGCTAAAAATATTCCTGCTGCGATCAACTTGGAATTACCCCCATTAGCTCCAGAGGGACGATCACAGGTTCAGCCTGGATGGGTCCCGGAGCCGCGCCGCCGGCCCCCTTACAGAGCCAGAAGAGCGAAGAGGTCCGGAGAAAGCGGCGGCAGAAGACGTTCCTGTCTTCAAATAAGGTAGCGCACAGCACTGCAGCTGTGCGCCATTGCTCTCAGCACACTTCACACTCCGGTCACTGAGGGTGCAGGGCGCTGGGGGGGGGCGCCCTGAGACGCAATAAAAAATACCTTACATGGCAAAAAAATGCATCACATATAGCTCCTGGGCTATATGGATGCATTTAACCCCTGCCAGAATATACAAAAAAACGGGAGATAAGGCCGCCGAAAAGGGGGCGGAGCCTATCTCGTCAGCACACTGGCGCCATTTTCCCTCACAGCTCAGTTGGAGGGAAGCTCCCTGACTCTTCCCTGCACTACAGAAAGGGTTAAAAAAAGAGAGGGGGCACTATTTAGGCGCAGTATTAAAACATACAGCAGCTATAAGGGGAAAAACACTTATATAAGGTTATCCCTGTATATATATAGCGCTCTGGTGTGTGCTGGCATACTCTCCCTCTGTCTCCCCAAAGGGCTAGTGGGGTCCTGTCCTCTATCGGAGCATTCCCTGTGTGTGTGCTGTGTGTCGGTACGTTTGTGTCGACATGTATGAGGAGAAAAATGATGTGGAGACGGAGCAGAGTGTCTGTAACAGTGATGTCACCCCCTAGGGCAGGGGTGTCAAAGACAAGGCCCGCGGGCCGAATCCGGCCCGCCAGACCTCGTCTGATGGCCCGCGGTGCCGCCGCCATGAAACCCCCTTCTCCCGAGTGCCCAGCTCGGGGGGGGGGGGGCGGGGTTTCGCGGAATGACGCGATTGCGTCGTGACGTCACGGCGCAAACGCGTCATTCAACGAAACCCCGTCGGAGGAGGGAGAAGAAGGGAGCCGCGCAGACGAGGAGGGAGAGGCGGCTGAAGAGCGGCGAGAACCGCTTCAAATGTAAGTCAGCCCCTCTCCCTTCCTCTCTTTCTCTCTCTCTCCCTCCTTCCACCACCTGCCGCTATGTGTAAAATGGGGACCTGTGCCTGCCATAATGTGTAAAATGGGGACCTGTGCCAATGTGTAAAATGGGGACCTGTGCCTGCCACAATGTGTAAAATGGGGACCTGTGCCTGCCACAATGTGTAAAATGGGGACCTGTGCCAATGTGTAAAATGGGGACCTGTGCCTGCCACAATGTGTAAAATGGGGACCTGTGCCAATGTGTAAAATGGGGACCTGTGCCTGCCACAATGTGTAAAATGGGGACCTGTGCCTGCCACAATGTGTAAAATGGGGACCTGTGCCAATGTGTAAAATGGGGACCTGTGCCTGCCACAATGTGTAAAATGGGGACCTGTGCCAATGTGTAAAATGGGGACCTGTGCCTGCCACAATGTGTAAAATGGGGACCTGTGCCAATGTGTAAAATGGGGACCTGTGCCTGCCACAATGTGTAAAATGGGGACCTGTGCCTGCCACAATGTGTAAAATGGGGACCTGTGCCAATGTGTAAAATGGGGACCTGTGCCTGCCACAATGTGTAAAATGGGGACCTGTGCCTGCCACAATGTGTAAAATGGGGACCTGTACCTGCCGCAATGTGTAAAATGGGGACCTGTGCACTATAAAAGGGGGCACATGGCTGGGCACTATAAAAGGGGGCACATGGCTGGGCACTTTAAAAGGGGGCAGATGGCTGGGCACATATAAGGCAGGTGGAGTGGTAAATTTTGGATATACTGACCTACAGATACAACCGGCCCTTTGATGGGGACCAAACTGCTGATGCGGCCCCCGATGAATTTGAGTTTGACACCCCTGCCCTAGGGGGTCGACACCTGAGTGGATGTACTGTTGAAAATTACGTGACAGTGTCAGCTCTATATAAAAAAAAAACAGTGGTTGACATGAGACAGCCGGCTACTCAGCTTGTGCCTGTCCAGACGTCTCATAGGCCGTCAGGGGCTCTAAAGCGGCCGTTACCTCAGATGGCAGATACAGACGCCGACACGGATACTGACTCCTGTGTCGACGGTGAAGAGACAACCGTGATTTCCAGTAGGGCCACACGTTACATGATTGAGACAATGGCAAATGTTTTTATACATTTCTGATAATACGAGTACCACCAAAAAGGGGTATTATGTTCGGTGAGGGAAAAACTACCTGTAGTTTTCCTGAATCTGAGAAATAAAATGAGGTGTGTGATGATGCGTGGGTTTCCCCCCGATAACAATTGATAATTTCTTAAAAAGTATTGGCTGCATACCCTTTCCCGCCAGAGGTTAGGGTGCGTTGGGAAACACCCCCTAGGGGGGATAAGGCGCTCACACGCTTGTAAGAACAAGGGCTCTATCCTCTCATGAGATGGCCGCCCTTAAGGATCCTGCTGATAGAAAGCAGGAGGGTATCCAAAAAGGTATTTACACACATACTGGTGTTATACTGCGACCAGCAATCGCCTCAGCCTGGAGGTGCAGTGCTGGGTTGGCATGGTTGGATTCCCTGACTGGAAATATTGATATCCTAGATAAGGATAGTATATTATTGCCTATAGAGCATTAAAAGATGCATTTCTATATATGCATGATGCACAGCGGAATATTTGCCGACTGGCATCAAGTATAAGTGCGTTGTCCAATTCTACCAGTAAAATGGTCAGGTGATGCGGATTCCAAACGGCATTTGGAAGTATTGCCTTTGAAAAGGGACATTTGGGGTCGGTCTTTTAGACCTGGTGGCCACGGCAACAACTGGGAAATCCACGTTTGTACCCCAGGTCGCCTCTCAAAATAAGACGCCGTATTATCAGGCGCAGTCCTTTGTTGGCAAGCGGACAAAAGGTTCCTCTTTTCTGCTCGTGACAGAGGGAGAGGAAAAAGGCTGAAGAGATTAGCCAGTTCCCAGGAACAGAAACCCTTTCCCGCCTCTGCCAAGCCCTCAGTATGACGCTAGGGCCTTACAAGCTCAGGCACGGTGGGGACCCGTTCTCAATGAATTTCAGTGCGCAGTGGGCTCACTCGCAAGTAGACCCCTGGATCCTTCAGGTAATATCTCAAGGGTACATATTGGAATTCGAGACGTCTCCCCCTCGCCGTTTCCAAAAGTCGGCTTTACCGACGTCTCCCTCTGACAGGGAGGCAGTTTTGGGAAGCCATTCACAAGCTGTATTCCCAGCAGGTGATAATCAAGGTACCCCTCCTGCAACAGGGAACGGGGTATTATTCCACACTATTGTGGTACCGAAGCCAGACGGCTCGGTGAGACCGATTCTAAATCTAAAATCTTTGAACACTTACATACAGAGGTTCAAATTCAAGATTGAGTCACTCAGAGCAGTGATTGCGAACCTGGAAGAAGGGGACTACATGATGTCTCGGGACATCAAGGATGCTTACCTTCATGTCAAAATTTACCCTTCTCACCAAGGGTACCTCAGGTTATGGTACAGAACTGTCACTATCAGTTCAGACGCTGCCGTAGGGATGGTCCACGGCACCCCGGGTCTTTACAAAGGTAATGGCCGAAATGATATCCCTTCGAAGGAAGAAAATTTTAGTTATCCCTTACTTGGACGATTCCCTGATAAGGGTAAGATCCAGGGAACAGTTGGAAGTCGGTGTAGCACTATCTCAGGTAGTGTTGCGGCAGCACGATTGGATTCTCAATATTCCAAAATCGCAGCTGGTTCCGACGACTTGTCTTCTGTTTCCTAGGGATGTTCCTGGACACAGTCCAGAAAAAAGGTGTTTCTCCCGGAAGAGAAAGCCAGGGAGTTATCCGAGCTAGTCAGGAACCTCCTAAAACCGAACCAAGGCTCAGTGCATCAATGCACAAGGGTTCTGGGTAAAAATGGTGGCTTCCTACGAAGCAATCCCATTCGCTAGATTCCACGCAAGAACTTTCCAGTGGAACCTACTGGACAAATGGTCCGGGTCGCATTTTCAGATGCATCAGCGGATAACCCTGTCACCAAGGACAAGGGTATCCATCCTGTGGTGGTTGCAGAGTGCTCATCTTCTAGAGGGCCGCAGATTCGGCATTCAGGACTGGGTCCTGGTGACCACGGATGCCAGCCTGCGAGGCTGGGGAGCAGTCACACAGGGAAGGAATATCCAGGGCTTAGGGTCAAGCCTGGATACATCACTTCACATAAATATCCTGAAGCTAAGGGCCATTTACAATGCTCTAAGCTTAGCAAGACCTCTGCTTCAAGGTCAGCCGGTGTTGATCCAGTCGGACAACATCATGGCAGTCACCCACGTAAACAGACAGGGTGGCACAAGAAGCAGGAGGGCAATGGCAGAAGCTGCAGGGATTCTTCGCTGGGCGGAAAATCATGTGATAGCACTGTCAACAGTATTCATTCCGGGAGTGGACAACTGGGAAGCAGACTTCCTCAGCACGACCTCCACCCGGGAGAGTGGGGACTTCACCCAGAAGTCGTCCACATGATTAAAAAACTCGACAGGTATTGCGCCAGGTCAAGAGACCCTCAGGCAATAGTTGTAGACGCTCTGGTAACACCGTGGGTGTACCAGTCAGTGTATGTGTTCCCTCCTCTGCCTCTCATGCCCAAGGTACTGAGATTGATAAGAGGGAGAGGAGAAAGCACTATATTCGTGGCTCCGGATTGGCCAAGAAGGACTTGGT